>NC_059281.1:14782401-14894901 GCF_017591435.1 Portunus trituberculatus
GACTGAAACTTTAGTTTTATAACAGCCAACTCATCATTTACTGCTATTTTGATGCTCTTGCAATTCCATACATGAATGAACTAATTAAAAAGAAAACTAATTACTGTAAGGAGAATGCATAACCACTGACTTTGATATGTAAAAACAAGCAATTGAGACAATGAATGATTGTAATACATTTATAGAGTTACCCTCAACATAATGTAATCTGGGATAAGGTCAGTAATTCAAACTTGCCAAAAAGGTTTTTCTTACTATCCATAAATAATTTGCCATTAATCTTTATTTTTTTGCAGACTTTGCAGAGCTTATGGTCTTA
Organism: Portunus trituberculatus; assembly: GCF_017591435.1. Taxonomy (NCBI): domain Eukaryota; kingdom Metazoa; phylum Arthropoda; class Malacostraca; order Decapoda; family Portunidae; genus Portunus; species Portunus trituberculatus. The sequence goes on from NC_059281.1 coordinate 14,782,721, forward strand.
TGGACAAGCATAGAAATTTTCCAAACTGACTGACATCCACACTTCCATGTGCAGTGAGGGAGTCTCTGAATACTCAAAGAACAAAATCAGTCATGGAAATCTGTACAATCAATATATTAACTATGGTATATATTTATGAAAAATGTAAAATGCACATTTCCTTTCTTTTTACAGTAAAGTTGCAACCACACTTTTCTGTAATTCAGGCTGTGTAAATACAACTTGATTATTTTTAGCTGCAAAGCCCAAAACTAAGCTGTCACATTTCCCTGACTAATTAAGCTGCTGCTCAAAATAAACTCTGTTGAGCTACCAGACATAAAACTCGAGAAATTTTAGGTTTTTTGTCACCAGGAATATAAAAATATTACATGAAATTCTTTCACAAATCACAATTACATTCAAAGATGCACACAATTTTTCCAAAATATAGTTAAGTAGGACGGGCAAGAAAACTTCACACTAACACAAATCATTACTTTCATACCTATAACTGATTCTGTTGTGGACATTTGGCTTAGAGCAATTGGATTCAACACTTATGCTCCTAAATAAGTCACAAAGAACAATAAATATCTTACCCTTAATCTAATGTGGCACAAGACTGCTCAGCATTATCTATTTCACCTAAACATTTCTTCTTTTTTTGGTAGGAAATTAAATCTGATAATTGAATTAAGTCAATAAGTTAATTCAACTGCTCTGAAGTCCTGTATTTTGTTTCTCCTTCCCCTCAATACTCTACCACAAGCCTACCTCTTTACTGACACTTGTTACAAGTGCTTCTAGCCCAATCATAAACAAAAGTTTTTCTCCACACACACATGAATCATAAATATAAAGAAACAAAAAATTTCTTTTACTCAAGATACATTTGTTCATTCATTTTACATGCTTAAAGTTGTCTGACTCATTCAGATAATCTTTCAAGTCTACACAAGTTATAAAACTCAACCATTACCAGTGCTGTCTCTGCTTGACATACTGCACTGAATATTATGTAACACATAGATGGAAAACATATATGACTTCCCTGATCTATTTCCTTAGTTTATAAACTGTGTATGAAATAAATAATGCATTGTAATTGTAACATGCTAATTTTACTGGAGAGAGAGAGAGAGAGAGAGAGAGAGAGAGAGAGAGAGAGAGAGAGAGAGAGAGAGAGAGAGAGAGAGAGAGAGAGAGAGAGAGAGAGAGAGAGAGAGAGAGAGAGAGAGAGAGAGAGAGAGAGAGAGAGAGAGAGAGAGAGCAGCTGCACATATGCTCTCTCATCAAAACTTATCAATATGCATTAACAATGTGGAAAAAATAAATTAACAAAATAAAAATACTTGATAATGGCAAATAATTCACAACATTCCAGTTTTTTCTTCCTCACTAAGATTATCACATTCCCAGGTTTTAATCCTCTCATTACCTCCACTCACCACCACAGTTTGCACCTCCTCATCCCTACACCACACTTCCCACACCAGCTGCCTTCATGGTCTCCCCAGTCTTTGCACACATCACCATGAAATTGCACCATGATTTTCCTAACATTATGGTTGTTGAATGATGTTTGGCCCATCACATAAAACTGCACACAACACATTATAGCAAAGATAAAATAAATAAATAAATAAATGTTACCTTACAAACAAATTTCAACAACCAAATCTTGAATGATAAAGCTTAACATATTACAACCACAACTACATCTCATGGGAAACAATGTGCATGAACAGTTGTTTGTGTATGTGAAGGTAATTTTGTTAAGCCAATTAAAGTTGACCCTTTCAAGAACCCTCTCAATTCACTGAGACACCAGATGGGGGGAACAAAAGAGCCTCCACTACCCTGACATGATTGATCAGATGATTCCACAGAGAGAGAGAGAGAGAGAGAGAGAGAGAGAGAGAGAGAGAGAGAGAGAGAGAGAGAGAGAGAGAGAGAGAGAGAGAGAGAGAGAGAGAGAGAGAGAGAGAGAGAGAGAGAGAGAGAGAGAGAGAGAGAGAGAGAGAGAGAGAGAGAGAGAGAGAGAGAGAGAGAGAGAGAGAGAGAGAGAGAGAGAGAGAGAGAGAGAGAGAGAGAGAGAGAGAGAGAGAGAGAGAGAGAGAGAGAGAGAGAGAGAGAGAGAGAGAGAGAGATCCCTTTTATGGCATTATGGCAGTGATAATACTGAACTTCACAAACAGCCAACAGCAGACATCACTTGTGTAGGCTTCACCAAGTTAGGGAAGGAGTCTTGCTATTCTCTTTGGTGGTTAAGACACTTACAGTAATGTCTGGCACCACACTTTTTTGCATAAGTGCTACCATTATTCATGGAGGAGTTACAGTAACACCAATTGCATAAATAATGAATAACCTGCAACTAATACTCTACACAACTCCATTATTGCTCCAATAGTATACAACATTGCATAAATTAAGTGTACTATCATTGGTTTTCAGCTGCTTTCAACAAAACAAAAGGATCATTATTCAAATTTCTTTATCCAGTACCAGAAACAAAAGTTCATATAATACTATGTATATCAAATGTTCTGTGACCTGAGGCATTCAATATGTGAGACATGATCATGACCCTCATTGCTACCCCAACACTTCTCAAAGGCTGTTTCTTGCCTTCATCGCTTGGCATTAGCTCACCGAGCTGCACAGTTGTGTGCAAGTTCTTGGATATATAACTAGATTAACTCCGACCAAATGTGCTCAAATAATCACCATGCTTAGTATGTTAGTAGGTACTGCATTACCTCTTCAATATAAATCACAGAATTTGTGTGTGCATAAAGTGGCCTATTGACTCTACTAACCAGCTTGCCAGATCACCATGGCAGTGACAGTTAATTGAGGTTCTACAGTATTACCTAATAACATGAATATTAAGTACAACATAAATAACAGGCAGCTCTTTGACCATGAATGTCTGGGAATGACAGATTTCCAAGACAGAAGGACAAAAGCTACTCAAGGTTACACCAAGAGAGAGAGAGTAGATGTTTTAAGTACTTTACAAGAAGTCTCTGTTAGCTGCCCACTGTTAAGAAGTATTGCTAGAGACTGCTGATCCTATACCTGAGACCTACTGGGTGACACACAAAAGAAAGCAACACCATGATGCTAAGTATATGAAAACTATCACAGGAGTCTTGGCTGGGGACTCAAGGTCTGGGTGGTACAGAACAGCCTCAACTATGAACACCATCTGGAGGGACACTGGATGCATTGTGACTTTATACACAATAAGGGGGCAGATAGTACACCTGTAATTACTTAACACTATTTAAAGCAAACTAGCTTCAGGCAATGCACAACTTTTCACTAGAATCAAAGACATAAATATGCAATAAGATATAAGCTGCAGACACACAATAAAGAAGTATAAGTACAAAACCTCAATTCTCAGTAAGGAAAGTATCCAGGTTCCCAGCTCTAACACAAAACAAATCAGACACGTCATATGAACACTTGACGCATTCAACACCGGAAGTAATTAAGAAACATCTGCACATGATGAAAATGCATAAGAAAATTGCAGATGAACATACAAAAGCAACAGTCTGTGTGCATAATGGTCTGCATGGCTGGAGACAATGTACACACAAAAAACTTTGCTACACAATAACATTGAGTGGCAACATGTTAGTGAAGGCAAACTATGAAGGATACGTGGAAGCTAACAATTTATGTATTATGTGCCATAAGTAAGCAATAAGGGATTGTGAGAAGCAGGTCATATAGTGGATAAGAGGTGATGCATGATCTTCAAATCCATACAAGGAAAGAAAGCACTTGTGTAATGCAGAAACAAGTGCCAACGGCAATGTGCAGGAGAGGAAAGATTTGTGAGTAGGATAACAATGTGGATCATTGGAAGCCAAGGGTACAACTGACTGGGTAAGCATGCTTTGTCAAGCCAAAAAATATATATATTTTGTCAACCTCACATAAAACATTAATATATCTGTGTTGTGTTGGTGTATTCTGAGATTATGAAAATAGAAAAGCCTAGTTGAAAGGGTAAAAAGAAGCATCAGTTCAGAATGTGATGAATTATCAAAAGTGGCGGAAGGCAGCAGAGGAAGCCAGATGTTATAACATGGTACTTTTACAAAAGTACCAAGAAACACATCAGGCATAAAATTAATATATTGAATAATGTTATACAATGTGGGTTTGCTTTGTCAATAAATAGAATATTCATGTAGAAATTAAGTACAATTTCTGTTGTGTGTGTGTGTGTGTGTGTGTGTGTGTGTGTGTGTGTGTGTGTGTGTGTGTGTGTGTGTGTGTGTGTGTGTGTGTGTGTGTATTTACCTATTTGTGTAATACAGGGCCCGAGCTAAGCTCTCTGTGTCCTGTCTCCTTGTCCACTCCTGTCATATCTCTCTTTCATCTGATTGACACACACCGCGTCAACGACATCACTGCTCAGTTTATTCCACTTATCAATACTACGATGCAGGAAACTGTATTTTCTCACGTCATTTAGACGTGTGTGTGTGTGTGTGTGTGTGTGTGCACTATCTTGAACATTTAATCTTTTCATTACTCAATGTTTAGGTAGCTCTAGCCTCTCCACCCTGTGATGGTTCTTCTTATCATAAATATTACATGATAAAAATATCAAAATATAAATGTATTTAGCATTTTTAAGTTGCCACTTAAAATCTCACTTATTCAAAGGAAATACTACACTGTTGCTGCAAAATCCCACATTCCTACAAGCAACACAACCACAGCACTTTGTAACACATCTTCAATCCTGACAACACATAATCTTCATGGCACAACACTTGGAAGCAAAACTTAGCAGAAAAAGCAAAATTTGACAAACTTTTGCTTCATAGCATTATTATGACCCTTTAAGTAACTCCCACTGCTGCTGCTGCTGCTGCTGCTGCTGGTAACAGACAACCTTCAGTAGCTAGAGCCACTGAGCAGCATTGCTTAGTTTGCTCTCAACATGTATATAACATTATTGTACACACACAGAAGTACATACCTTTTGCATTGTAATTAAAGCAAACAATATTTGTAAATACAAGTTAATATAACCTGTACAAAAGTCAGGCTAAATGAACTAAATAAGGAAATAACATCCTTGTGAGCCAAGTCTCAGCAGTGCCTGGTTATCCCTCCACAGGGCACTGCCTTCACCAAGCTGACACAAGCCAAATCTTTTCCAGAATGAAGATGCTCATCACAAGGCATTTTCTTGGAAGAAGCTATAACAATTTTTACTACACTCCATCCATGGCTAATGAAAGAGTATGAAAGCAAAAACCATAAACATAATCATTTGACATTTTTCTAAAATTCCAATGAATTGATTACAGTACACTATCAAAATTAAATGTTACATATATCTGAATATTATCATTGCATAGTAACATTATAACAAGGTGTGAAATTAATAGCAGTCATGTCTGAAAGTTTGTATAAAAAATAAATAAATAAAAAAAAATGCAGCAGACATGCTACGGTTAGATTTAATTATGAACGATCACTGACAGCCAATGGCATAATACCTCATTTTGTGAGAGTGAATGGAATACTTTGAATTATTTAACTCCTAAATGTGTACTGTTATCCATGACTACCACCAAACATGTGAACAAGAATCAGGAGAAAGAAGATTCCTTATTAACGAATGTGTCTTCCCTGAGTCTTCCCAATAGGGCTGTTCCTCATGAACCAAAACAAGCTCTAACCTCTGCTTTGCTTGCCATCCACCTTCCCTTCCCTTTTGTTCTTTTCTCTATGTTGTCACACCCTCCACCTTCTATCTGCTTCCCATTAGGAAGTTTAGACAAGGTTTGATACAACCTACAGTAATGGCGTTTTTGTATTTTAAAGATTATTAAGGTTTCATATTTCCATGTGATAAACTGGATGACAAAAAAAGCTTTTTGTAAACTCAGATCTGATTTTAAATTTCTTACCTATAGATAAGCAATAAAGTTGTGATAGCATGTTCTTATTATGCATTCTAATGTAAGTTACAGAAAAGTCAACTTTTTAATTGGCCAAGGCTTATGTATGCAAAATGTGTCTACTTCCAGTTGTATCTATGGATGCAAAGCAAAATTTTCACTGATATTTCTACAATATATAAATGGATATTGCCAACACATTGATACTTATATTTGTAAATAAGTTTCCCATTTCTTCATGTGTGGCGATATCATTATAACAAGAGAAGACTATTGTCATTTGCCTTCATGAGATAAAAGTATTTGTTCCTTTTAGACTTGCCTTAAGGATGTTACCAAAGAGACAGCACGAGGAGGCAGTGGTGGTGGCTGGCGGTTGGCTTCGGGGGTGTGATGCCTGGGTGGTGGCCATTGCCGCAGTGGTGGTGGCAGTGGAGGAGGAGGAGGAGGAGGAGGAAGGGGGAAGATCTGAGGAGGTTTGGGACTGGGAGGAGGATGGTCCTTCAGTATTCTGGGAGTGAGGTTCATTGGTCACAGGTTCTCCCACTTTTGTGTGACTCCCTAGTGACAAAACGGAAGAGAGAAACAATGAAAGGTCTGGTAACAAGATGACACCAAGCTTCCATGCACCAATACATGTATGTTTAAACATTCATACATCAATTCACCAGGATGTGGCTGCATTACAAAAAAAAGTTTCCATAGAAAAGCTTTAGTGCAGAGTAAATGCCAAAAAGAAATGTGCTCAAAAATAAAAGAAATTTTATATATTCTATATTTAGAATAAAGAGAATTATCTAAAAAAAAAAAAAAAAAAAAAAAGAAAGAATGAACAGAAGTCCTCCAATTCTATTGTTCTCAATTTATAATTACATCAAAGTATTACACAATTTATTTACTTAGTTACATGCATATGACTTAAAAAGAGGGTTTATAGTTAACATAGATCTGAATTAGAAGCTCAAATAACACATGAATGGTAAATATGTATAAGTAAATAAGTAATATAATTTGTGATCTTTTAAGCCAACTTAAGTTCTCTCTCTATACCGATACAAGTCAATATATTTGCTTTCCTTGCTTTCCTCACACACAACACAAGACAATTCCTGTGGTGGTGAGGCAAGTGGTGATCACACTTTTTAGTCTTTGGTTCCTGTTTTAATTTCATTGACAGATACTGATGTCCCTTTTTCAGAATGAAGGGGAGGTACTGTGCTCCTTGCTATTTTGACAGACTATTTCACCATTGGATTATATTAATAAATTTTTTTGTGTTTCCACATCCATTACCTTCCCAGTACTAAAGGACTTCTGCGCATCCTCACAAGAAGCGGTGGCTAAGACATGATAAAATAGTGTATGAAAGAACAATCACCCGACAAATTGCTGCCTGACGAAGAACGACGCGTACCAGTGGAGGGGGAGCGGCGGGCGCGGCGGGGCGAGCCGTGGGGCGAGGCAGTGGGGGTCCTGGGACGGGAGCTGCAGGTGGAGGATGCGGTGGTGGAGGGATGAGAGGTGGCCGTCCCAGCCACAGAGTGTGAACTGCCTGGATAGATCCGGGAGCGGCGGTGGGACTCCAGGAACACGCCGGCTGAGTTATGCATGCGGGTCTGCAGTGCCAACACCTCCTCCAGGTCAGACTCTCTGTGGCAGCACCAGCGTAGGGACATGTCAGCAGGAATAGCACGGCAATACACGACAGCAGTGGGGTGGGGAATTTCTTAAATTCAGGGACTAAATTTCTATAAAAATCAGATATTAGAAATTTCATAACATAAAAGTACTATGCACTAAGACAATAAAATGTCTCCTGAACAATGAAAGAGCAAGGCATAAATGCAGCAAACAAGACCATAGCATGAGCACTTCATATGTACTCACCTGGCACTGCATGGCTCACAGCAATGGCTGATGACACCTATCTCACACTTAGGTCTTACCCAGCGTTGGACATGAAAGCACGATACAAGTCCATGGTGATATGGTCGTCCTTGCTCATCTGTTGCTGTTGCTGCTGCTGCTGTGGCTGCTGCTCTGTGGTGTGCTTCTCCAGCTCAGCAGAGTCAAGACTGGTGGACATCTTGCTGCCATCATCTATAAAATGGTCCCCACATGATACATGCAACATCTTTAAAATATCCATTAATACAATCTTTGAAATAAACTTTGAATAACATCTCTGATTTTAAAATTATTCCTTTAAACTGGCTTTATAAACTGGTTCAATCAGCAAACTGGATCAGATACAGGGAAGGGGAGGGTGTATTATGATGTAGCAGACGTAAACTAGTTGTGCTGGATCCTGCTGCACAGACTGCCTAACATGCTGCACTACTGGTCAGCAGGCAGTATGGTGCAGCAAGGACCAGTCCTCTCTCTCTCTCTCTCTCCCTCTCCAAGAAGCCTTCAAGCTAGAACACGAGGGAATGCTTGTCATCGTCACTTTTAATGTAGCTATGTAGATTTGTCTTAATCTTGACAAAGGGAATAACAGTTTGCTTTGTACATAAGTACATACATGTACAACACTAATAACGATGGAAATAAGCATACTTTCAAAGACCATGGAATGAAAAAATTGTATCTCATTTAGTCAAAAATTTTCTATTCTTGATTACACAACCTGACTTGCCTGTCCCACGACAAACATAGTAAGATATAATCCAATGTATTTACCTTCATTACAAATTTCTTCTGTTGTTTTGATGTAAAACTGAAAATTACTTCTGTGATGGTTTCCACACATGGCAGACCATTAAATCTAAGATGAAACATTTTCGAATACAGAATTCTTACCAGCAACAGATAGGGAATTGTCCCCATCAGATTTCAATCTTCGGATTCGAGGAGGTAGTGTGGCAATTTCTCCTCCAATGTCAGAAGCAGAGTTGAAGGAAGCTATTGAGACAGAAGATGGGGTTTTGGAAGGTGGTGGGAGGTTAATTGATGTAGAGGAGCCAGTGACTGACACAGATGGTGGGCTGCTAATGGAATTGGAGGAGGCTGAAAAGGGAATGGAAGAAGAATTGTTAGTGGAAGTAAAGGAACTGGAGTTTGAGAGTGAAAGAGGACTGCTGAAGGAAGACACAGAGAGAGACTGGTTTAGGGGTGAAGGGTTGCTGACAGACACAGAGGAGATACTGCTGAGCGACACATGAGATATATTATTGGCTGTACTGGCTGAGGACAAGGAGCTTAAGGCAGAGGCTGATTTATTTAAGAGAGACCCATTCCTCACAGATGCTGAAGAGCATCTGCTGAATGATACTGAGGACAAGTTACTGACTGAGGCAAGGGAGTAAGACTGTTTGACTGGAGTGCACAATTCTGGAGTCTCTACTGGATGGTGTGGTGCAATGACTGAACTAGAGGTGGTATTTAAGTGGGAGGCACCTGAATTATTGATAGAGGCTGAGGAACCACACACAGCTGCTGAGGCATGGTTAATGAAGGAGGTTGAAGCACTCATGGAGCCCGACAGCAGGGATACTGACGACCCAGCAGGAGGGGAGTTAATGGATAGGGTGGAGGTGTATGGCGGGGAGGTAACATAAGGTGTGGAGGGCTCAGAGGATGTAGTGGTTGTAGTTGGGCACTGGGAGGACAGGGAGGAGCAGGAAGCCGAGGCAGCTGGGTCCAGGTAAATGTGTGTTTCCCTGGTGTAGGCTTGGATGAAGTCTCCCAGCTGCTTAGAAATCACCACAGCTCGAGCTTCCGAAGGCAGCGTCTTGCTCGGGTTCTGTCCAAAAAAAGAGGATAAGGTGACCGCTATATGATGCTTGATATTGACAGATTGATAAGGAAGAATAGAACTCAAACAAAAGACATCACTTGCAGAATGTCATAATCTCAATAAAAGAAGATAAAAATACAGGAAAATATATCTAGACATCTATTCCAATCAGTTACATCTTAGTACACACACAGCTGTACATGAGCCTTCAAACTCTGAACATCTCACCTGAACGTTCATGGGGCTGTGGAGTGTTCGTGAGGCAGAGCGGAGGAAGCGGTACACCAGGTCAGTCTGCTTCTCCTCATCACAGCCAATCATCAGCCGCCTCTGGATGTGTTGCAGGTAAACAGAAAATGCCATGCGTGCTTGATATTTGCTGCAAGATAAAAGAAGGGAGAAGGTCAGGCCAAGGATTGTCGCAGCTCTTTACTTCAGTCAAGATACACTCCAGTCTGTTGTTTGCTACATGGTTTTAGGTAGAACTCTTTTTTTAATGTAAGAGGGGAAACCTAACCAAGGGCAACAAAAACGACTAAAGAAAAAGATGCTAGTCTCTGAGCAGGTCTGAGAGAGTTCACATCACCTACCTTAAAGCCAAGCCATTTTCCAGAGCCCTTATGACGTTGGCCTTCACCTTCTTCAAGTCCCGACACTCATTGTTATCCTCCTTTTTGTTGGGGCCTGAGAGAGGAGGGGGCGAAAACACAATGAGTCACACATATTACTTAATAGTGTATTTTCATCATATAATTTCACTCTATCTCATTTACTTGGCTGACAGTACAGCCCTTAGCCAATCAAACCAGTCCTCTACAGCCTTGTAAATCATCCCTTCCCATATTTAATCTTCCTTTCTATTACAAAAACATTTTCCCTTCAAAATGGGCCAAAGTTTCAAAACCACCATCAAATCACTGGTCATTACTGAGGGTGAAAGATAGAAGAGCTACAATAAACTTACCGTAACCAAAGCACCGAAGATTACAACTCTAGATAATTAAGTGACCCTGAAAACCATGTTGAGTAAAAGACACATATGTTCCTATCATAACTAAAACATACATAACCTACCACCTACCAGGACTAAAGCTGCAAAGATATTGCATCCTAGACTAGATGATACTAAGAATTATTTTGATATAACTGGCTAATCTACAAGCTGATCTGTAACTGTAAACCAATACCTAGAGGTGAGCAGCTAAGTCCTACAACTAGATAAGACTGTTTTATGAGGTGTGTAGCAGCCTACCCAAGTTTTTCTTGTTCTTGAGGAAAATGAGACCCTTGGGTAAAGCGCGTTCATAGCAGGTGAGCCGCTCCAAGGAGGAAGCCAGACCACTGCTGGACACTCCAGACACACGGCCAGTTGCCACTCTGCCGAATCTGCAGCGTTTGTGTGGCACAGAAGTTAGGGTGACGGCACTGCTGGGTTAGTGCTAGTCAAGATTAATGGCTAAAAAATCCACTCCACATTTTAGCTAACTCTTTCAAGCTTTGTTTTACATGAATGATCCCTCTTTGCTCTTTTATATAATGAAGGGAAATCCAAGACAGGCTGGAAAGAGTTGGTATTCTGAGAGATGAGTCAGAAGCTGGGGAAGGAGGGAAGGAAGGTTTTGACTGAGTTTGAAGGAAGTCCCAGAGGTGAGCTAAAAGTATGAGTCAAACAGCTAGGAAATGACAGACAAACTCAAAGGGAGATGTGAGACCATGGAGAGAGTTACCATATTTGCTGGGATATAAGATGCATTTCAAGAACAGCATGAAAGTTTATTCTGTGTCTTAGGTGTTCATAAGTAATATTCAAGAAAGGACATCATTAACCCTTTCACTATTTGGTATATCTTTCCTTAATCAATAATCACTCTAAAACAACTTTACTTGTTCTGCAGCCACTTCTAATCTTTGAAGCTGCAAAACATATTCTTTCTAATCCTCTTTTCTTACATAGATTTATAAAGATTTCATCCATTACTTCCAGGGTTGCCAATTGTCTCTTATCACAGTGAAAGGGTTAAACAAGAGTGCATCTTATACAGTGACAAATATAGTAATTGTATACTCATTATGAATTGAAGGCCACAACAAGTTTCCAAGGTTTCATTCTAGACACTAACAAAAGCCTCTACTTTTTCTTGTCCTTTCCTTTGATGTCACTAAGGCCCGTATTCTGAAACACACTGTTCTCTCAATGGGACCGTTTTATTATCTGATGAAAGTGCAAAATTTTTGTTAGACCACCACTTAAGACATGAAAGCATCATTGAACATTCCAATAACTTCCACCTGAGACTGTTAAAAACCATCAAGACAAAACAAAAGATATGTTTGAGAATACGGACAGCTATGGTGTATATAAATATAAGCCAGCATTAAGACAGTTGAAGGTCCTAAACACTTCTCTGTGAGGGAGCAAACTCACCACTGATGTGCCTCACCTGTTTGTTCGTGGCACATGTGGGTAGAGGTGGTAATGTAGGACTAAGTTGAGTGGACTCTCATACTCCTGCAGGCCGCCATACAGGCCCCACGAGTCTGGCGTGGGGTAGATGCGAGCCCAGCCACCCTTCCTCTCATACTCTTCCCGCACCTGTCTCACAATGCGTATCTCCTCAGTGGTGGGGATAATATTGGTACCCTTGGCAAACTGGTGCTTCTCGTAAGCATCCATGGAGTAGCGCTGTGGATCAAATCATTTATCTATATAGGAAACAAAAAAGAAGCAGACACAAGGCATCTATACACATACACTCATTCCAACACAGCTTAGTTACAAACAAAACTTAACAGCATAAATGCCTAGTCAAGAGTTTCAATCAATGCCTTTAACATAAATCTTGAAAAAAAGATTTCTTACCAAATACGGCAACTTGCGGAACACCGACGGACGCGAGGATGTCTTGGCAGTGTAGGGGTTCACCACCTGCACACCCACTAGGGAAAAGAGGTCGGCAAGCATTGCTGACTTAATCTTTAAGTCTAAAGGCTGATCAATATTGAGGGAAGGAGAAAGGTTGACCTCTAGCACCCAAGGCTTTAGTTGGCTGTCAATCAAGATGTCAAACCCATACAACTCTGAAATATTAAGAAGAAATATAAGAGTTTCACTTTGGGTGCAGGATTATGCCTTGAACACAATTACTACAGGAAACTCAAATAAAAATAAATGTTGGACATAAATAAATGAAGAGAAAGGTGTCAGCAGTAAACCAGATAAAAAAGATAAATGGATACGATAAACACATCTTTGCAAGCTATGAATTTAACTCCTGCGACAGGTCAACACTCACCAAAACAGTTGCGTGGGTGAGGCACAAACATGTTGGTGGCGGTGTTCATCTGGTACGAGGCAGCAAGGAGAGACTTGATGATAACATCTTCAATGGATCTCATCAGGGAGCCCGTGTCAATGCCTTGGCTCTTCAGGTGTCGCAGAAAGGCACTCAAAGACCACTTATTCCCCTGGTCATCCACTTCTGGATCCTCATTTCTGAAGATACAAATACAACACACATGAGTATAATAAGTTAGACTCCAAATTCAACCATGTAAATATTTCTCCACAAAAAAAATTCCTATCTAGAACTGTCACTTGTTCCTAAGTCTTCCCATGCATACTTCTATCAATCTACCTAAATTCAATGTTTCTTCCCCGAATCTCCTTTTAATCTCTTTAGTACCAGGATGTGCTTTCATATTCATTCTCCTGACTATTAGGTGATTTTATACAGCTACAGAAACATATTAATAGAATAATAAATACTGTGGCCATTAATCTTTTGACCTTCATAGACCCTTCCTAATGTCAATAAAATCATCTAATCATACACAATCAAGATAAAAATACATCTAAGTATTGAAGGAGTTAAATATGTCCTTAAATAATCTGTTCCTCTTACTTCCCACTTGTACCTCTATCCCGTAACAAAGTGAACTTTACCACTCCAACACACACTCTCAGCAACAAACATTTACATAACACTTACTGAACATAATTAGAGTGGAACTTATTGACGGAGTAATTAGTGAGGTGGATGCAGGGATTCCACAGGTTCTTGCCATGCTGGTACTTGACAGTGGCAAGACGCACCAGCCCCTCCTCATACAGATACACCACCAGTGGATCCAGGGACGTCACACCAACATAGAGTCGCAGATCACACTTGTAGCCATCCACCAGCAGCGGAGACTCAATGTATCGGCACAAGAGTGAGGTCTCGTCTGCAGGCACCTGGTCCACCTAAGAGAGACAAGTGAAAGTAGTGAGGTGTTGTAATGTGTTGTGTTATATTGTAAAGTACTGTGCTATGTTGTAGTGTATTAGCCTGCCTTCCAAGCCTGTGTTTCTTGTGGTGGTGGTGATGTTGTAAAGTGCTGCCACCCTCACCTGGTTGATCAGGTATATCCCCTTGCCCTGGGAGGAAGCCACAGGCTTCACAATCCAGGTGCCACGCTCCCGCAGGTGTGTGTCGCAGAAGTCCCGGTACTCAGTGGGCAGGATGAAGCTTGTGGGGATGAAGTCAAACAGTTTCACACCAAACTGCCGCTGCATTCGCTTGATATTCATGTACAGCCGATCCTTCCGGGTGAGCTCCGATGATCTGGAAGTGCAAGGATGGTGTGAGTGTGATGGTGAAGTCTTGGGCAGCATTCTCTGATATTAAAATGTTGTCTTAATATACTTTCAACAGGTTTCAATGGATGTTACTAGGGATTTCAAGGTTGTTTTCATGATTCCAGTGATAATTTAACAAATAGTTTGTACCATCAATAGGAAACCCACCTCGGAAAGTGGTTGACCTTCTGCCAGTCCTGAAGCTGACGTATCTCATTGGGATTGAAGTGAGCATTGCCCCAATAAAGATTGAAGAAAGAACTGCTGCTCTCCACCTCACTGAAGCCATGAGCTTCCATCAGCATCCGAATGAGCTTAGAGTCCGACTGCAAGCACAATATGAGGATACAGTTAAATCAAGTCAATATAAGCAAGCAAGCAAACATATTCATAGTAGTAATATAAAACAGTGTAAGGAAAACATCTGTTTCAAGGAATGGTATTTGGTGGTGAAGAAAATGAAGACACTCAACCTGAGAGAACTTGAATGTCATGGTGTATCTTTGGGCGGTGGAATTCTTGGGTGGTTCCTCCAGAGTACCACAGTTGAAGATGAGATACCCATTCCTTCTGCTGCTACCCACCCACATCACATCACCATCCATAGTGAAGTGCTCCTCACTGCAGGCACCACACACAGGAAAGAATGAATTGCTAGTGACACATTCACTATATTTTCTATCACAATGGTAAGTCATCATTATGTTCTCTACCAATTTTGTCTTCGATGTTAGATAAAATGACAATGCTAAAAGAAAAATGTGACATCAAGTTAGTAATAATCAATAGAATTTCTCAAGATGAGTTATAGGAAAACAATTTTACATGGCTGATTCAGAAATTCTCGAACTTACAACTTGTGTTTCCCATTAGAGGCATGTTTGTTGGTCCTATTTTCTCTCTTGAGTGATCTTCCTCTTTCCTTCTTATCTTGGTTCCTCAAGTCCCCTTTTCCTTTCTCCCTCACTTTTTCATTTTCCTTGTCTTCTCTCTCTGAAGGTTCACTGGTGGTGGTTTGGGTTCTACTTGGGCTTCGTGATGTGGCCCTCTTCACCCTCTCAGCCCAGTCCATGTGGAATGGGAACTTCTTTTCTTCTATCTTGGTTGTGCTCTTCTCTTCCACAATATAAGTCTTTGAAGAATCACCTTTGCCATGAGAGAGGGTTGGTTGTGCCATCTTCTGGCGGCCCAGCAGCCTTCCCTGTTCCCCAGACTGACTCCTGCTGTGCCCACCAGGAAGTCTGGTCTTTGGCTTCTTCTCCCTGTTCTGAATGTTCTGAATGTCTCTGTTCTCGCATTCTCGCCTCTTTCTCTCTGTGCTCGAGGTGCTGGGGCTTGCACTTTCCCGGCGGGAACCTTCTGCTCTTCTTCTGTCTAGTGAGAGACTCCTGCTCGAGTCACTCTTCTGAACACGGTCAGAAGTTTTACTTCTGACAGATCCAGTTCGCTTGCGGTCCAGAGAGGAGGTCAGTCTTGAAGGGTCTGACCCTCGGCCCACTGACCTCTCTAAAGTTGAGCTGCTCCCTCCACTACTGCTGAACCTGCTGGTGCTTGAACTACTAGTGCTGCTACTACTGCTGCTGATGCTGCTACTGCCACTGAGTCTACTGCTACTTCGGCTGTATGGAGGAGCCCGGGGCACCTCGGGAGGCTTGCCACATACTTTCTGTCCTCTGAGTTTGAGGTCAGTTTCATCGGAGAACTGGACTTTGTGTTCCCCCTTCTTTGTAGAGGGTAGCTTCTCCATTGTAATTAATACTATACAGTTCTACAGCAGATTGCATAACATCTAAATTAAATTACAAAAATAATATATCTCTGTACTTGATATAAAGAAATTTGTTTGACTAGAATGGAGTAGTATATATTATATTAAACTAATCACTAGAAACTAAAGCAGGCATCAAAGAGCAAAGCTCTCACAAACAAAACAACACAAGAGCTTGACAAAGACGACATCCAATCACAGCAGAGATGACAAAGAACATCCACTTAAGACGTCCCAGGCTATGTCCTCGTTGCGTGGTGCGGGGTCAGGAGGCAGCGGCAGTGTGGCGGCAGAAGGGGTGGAGGTGGATGGGATGCTGTGGGCGGTAGCGGAGGGACTTGGGGAGAGGCTGACTAGGTGGGATGTTCCTTCTTGGATGTCATTGTCCTGGGCATGTGTGAGGCTCCAAGGCTGGGTGGGGTCACCTGGCTGTGTGTGACTTGCTCATCTATCACACTATGGAGGGTAGTCCAAACAGGAGACCCTGCAACACAACAAATATGATCCAAAAACTGCTTGGATATAGATCACAGTCTTGTATTACAATATAGTTAACATTTCAATTTAAAAAAAACTGTCACCACTATCATTATAATTATACATGGCACATTCTTGCTTACATGGATTTGTCATTAAATATTCAAAGATAGTTTACCATGAATATAAGTAATGTTCAATGAATGGCAAGAAAAAAAACATTGCTATTATACATAGTGTCAGTGAAGTTATAAATCTGACACCAAAGCAGCAGAGATAAGTTATGTGAGGCACCCATGGGATGGCAAATGTACTTGGCAGACATTTTTATGTCTAATCAAAATGAGAGGACTGGGATGTGCATGGTTATAAGTAAGATGGGTAAATATGAGCAAGATTATCTGATGTGAGAACATGTTTCAGAAAAGACAAATAATGACAACAAAGTAATAAAACCACCAGGTTGTGAAAATTGGCAGCATTCCAAAACAAAGCTTAAAGTTCAGATCATCTTCACCTCAATAGAGTGGAGCAGCTGATGACACTTATGTCAAGGTCAACAAAATCTAAGGTGCAGACACACCCACTCTCTGCTGGAGGGAAACTGTCACTCAATTTTCTGGGTTGTAAACTCACTTGCCAAGGCTGATAAGCTACAACCACTTAGCATTACCCAGAAGCCATGCCAGATGTCGCAAACACTGTGTCAAGGCAAGTAGAGAGGCGCACGGGGCAGGAGGCTCCCCGCCAGGTGGTGCCCTGATGAGTCATGCTAGGCGGCGGAGGGTGGCATGGCAGGGCGCGGCCTGCCTTTCCCCTCTTGTGAAATAACTCCATCACCACACAGACAGCAGCAACATAACAGGGGCGCCCCGCCGTGCCCCTCATGCCTGGGTCAATAAGCACCGATGGGTCACCGCACCAGTGCGCTAATAAGGTCGCCAGTCTGCTAAACGTCAACTTGATTCTGACACTTGGCGAGGGGCGGTGTGGTGTTCTTTCCGGCCCTATGAGTGCCACCTGCCTGTCTGGTGCCAATCCCCGACGGGAGGAGAGCTGCGGGGGCGGGGGCGGTCACACCTGGCCAGGCCGCGGCCACCACACCGCGGCAGGCTCGGCGCTTTACCAAATCCAATCACACCCCTCCCCTTGGCTCCAAACCTTGTAAATGACGGCGAACTTTGTCATATCAAGCCTCCACCACTACAAATGATGGATGGGGGTGGTGCACAGCAAGGCCTAGACGTGTGGGTGACGTAGAGTGAAGAGAAGGGAACTCACCTGCCGCCTTCAGCGCCCCGCATGTAAACAAACTGGCTCAGCTCTCGCCCGCAGTGTGACGTCACGTCACGTGACACCTGCAGGCCGCCGCCACCCTGCTGGACATTTAAACGCCGAGACCTTTAAAGGGAGACCTTGAAAACTTGTACAAAACTGAAAATCATTGCAGTACTTAAACTGTATGACTTGCTCTAAGATTCATTACCACAGTGAAATTAGCATATACACATGCAAGGAACTATATAGTCTGAATTAAGGTGCCACTGCCACAAATACATATTATCTTCTTGTTCACCCATTAATAGTTTAGGAGCATTAGGTCCATTTTCCCATTCAAGACTATTGTGAACTTCAGAATCGATTTCACTACTTCAAAGATGGAATATTTTCTGCCAGTCATCGAAATCTTAATAAGAATTCCCTCTCTCTCTCTCTCTCTCTCTCTCTCTCTCTCTCTCTCTCTCTCTCTCTCTCTCTCTCACACACACACACACACACACACACACACACAGAGAGAGAGAGAGAGAGAGAGAGAGAGAGAGAGAGAGAGAGAGAGAGAGACGATGACGACGACGACGAAAACGAGAATGAATAAGAAAATACAAATAAACAATTAAACAACAAAATAATAATAACAATAATAATAATAATAATAATAATAATAATAATAATAATAATAATAATAATAATAATAATAATAATAATAAGAAGAAGAAGAAGAATAATAATAATAAGAAGAAGAAGAAGAAGAATATGATAAGAATATTATTAATAACAACAATAATAATAACAAGAAATAAGCAAAAGAAAAAGAAAAAGAAAAATCATAACACTGACATTACGTGGTGCATTCCAAGCATTCCAGGCATTCCAAACGGAGGCGTGGATGGCAGCAGTGCATAAGCCATAAAGGCCGAAGTCGACATGACAGTAAAATAAATAAATAATAATAAAAAGATAATAAAACAATCCTATATGAACTTAAGAGGAAAATAGATAAGGTGTGCAGATAAGAATGAAGTAAAAAAAAAAAAAAAAAAGAAAGAGATAAATAGTAAAAACCCAAACGTGAAGACATCCAAGAACACGTAAATTAACACAAACGGGTAACTGATATAACAAAATAGCTAGCTAGATTGATAGATAGATAGATAGATAGATACACACACACACACACACACACACGCACCCCCAAACACACAACCTGGATACAAGTATTATATAAAAGAGCGCTGGATGCATTACAACTGACTATAATCACAGGTGCTACTTATTTATGCACGTTTATCTAATGATATGTTATTAGCTCATTATACGCCCGGCCCGCGCGAGGCTGATGGCTGGCTATCACTGAGGACACACTCGTTACGGAAAGGATGAGAGGCACGGATAATTGATAAACATGAGAGAGAGAGAGAGAGAGAGAGAGAGAGAGAGAGAGAGAGAGAGAGAGAGAGAGAGAGAGAGAGAGAGAGAGAGAGAGAGAGAGAGAGAGAGAGAGAGAGAGAGAGAGAGAGAGAGAGAGAGAGAGAGGAGTTATAAATTAAGAAGACTTTTAAGTTTCGTGTATAAGAGAGAGAGAGAGAGAGAGAGAGAGAGAGAGAGAGAGAGAGAGAGAGAGAGAGAGAGAGAGAGAGAGAGAGAGAGCACAATAGGTAAACAAAACACCACAACAAATCACTGACTCAACATATACACACACCTCTCCCCCACCACATTTCCCATTCTCCATCACCCCTTCCTTGAGCAAGAGGGTTTCGCAACGTTTCAGCTATTATTTACAAAACGATATAGCTTAGCGTAGGCAATTTTTCCACAATAGTAAGGTAAACTCTTCTGCTTCCCCTCACCTGAACTTCTCACTCACCACGCGCCTGCCCAGCATTACACTCACTTGCTTCTTCATCACCAGCCTTAAAGAGAAGTCGAAAAGAGGAAGTCCCGAAGTTAGAAAGGAAGTCGGGAAGTCTCGCAGTGAAGGGAAAGGTGCTGTAGCCCTGCTTGAAGATAAATCATCAAGAGAAGTGGAAGAAAAGGTTAGCGAAGTTCTCAAGAAGAAAATCTCAAGACGTCAGTAAAATAAAGACTACCATCACGTCTAAAAAAAAACCCTGAAAGCAACATAGTACAGTCAGGTTAACCAGCACATTCAAGGCTTTCAGTGTGAGGATGCAGCCCCGTAATGTGGTGCCTCTGTGGGTCCTGGCCAGTCTGCTCATGTGGATGGAAGCAGACGCCGAGTCAGTGAGGACCGATTGCAATAGAACCATTCTCAGCATCACCATTTTTTGCAAGATTGTAAGTTTGGGTGTGTTAAGCGATGTGCTGGTGAGAGAATGTTCGTGAGTGAGTGAGTGAGTGAGTGAGCCTTCGAGGTGTGTGTGTGTGTGTGTGTGTGTGTGTGTGTGTATGTGTGTGTTTCACTGTTTGATCTGCTGCAGTCTCTGACGAGACAGCCAGACGTTACCCTACGGAACGAGCTCAGAGCTCATTATTTCCGATCTTCGGATAGGCCTGAGACCAGGCACACACCACACACCGGGACAACAAGGTCACAACTCCTCGATTTACATTCCGTACCTACTCACTACTAGGTGAACAGGGGCTACACGTGAAAGGAGACACACCCAAATATCTCCACCCGGCCGGGGAATCGAACCCTGGTCCTCTGGCTTGTGTGTGTGTGTGTGTGTGTGTGTGTGTATGGGTGGGTGTGTGTGTGTATGGGTGGGTGTGTGTGTGTGTGTGTGTGTGTGTGTGTGTGTATGTGTGTGTGTGTGTGTGGAGATAGAAAGAGAGAGGGGGAAGAGAGAAAGTGTGAGGATACGTGGGGAAGTTAGATTAGTCCTGAAGAAAAACTGGTGAGGTCATTCAAAATTAATGCTCTCTCTCTCTCTCTCTCTCTCTCTCTCTCTCTCTCTCTCTCTCTCTCTCTCTCTCAGGAGGTGCATCATATGGGGTCACTGCCTAACCGCTATTCCACGGAGGCTGACAGGGAGCAGCTCAAGAGACAGATCTGCCCATGCAAGGATTTCGAAGTGCACGGCGCCTGCCCGACCTTCATTCGCAACCTTGCCAAGCGGTACTCCCCGGACATCATGTGCATTGGCCACAGGAACAGGAAACCACAGCCCGAGATTGTAGTGTCTAATAGGACAGATGTGAAGGAGGAAGGCACTGCTTTGTAACTCAATGGAGGGAAGGAGGGAGGGAGTAGAAAGGATTAAGGGTTCTCCTATGGATTTGGCTATGTGTTGATGATGTACGACTACTGATACTGATGCTGATATAATTTTTTGTTTCTCACCACGTGTGTGTGTGTGTGTGTGTGTGTGTGTGTGTGTGTGTGTGTGTGTGTGTGTGATACTTGTATATTTATAGTATACAAGGCCTGCATGACTCTCTTTTAGTCCTTTGCTATATTCATAATTTACCGAGTCTCTCTCTTCATTCCGGGCACACTCTTTGCCGCCTCGTGTTCATGGTGCGGTGCGGTGGGGACAAAATATTTCGCTTTCCATGAACAAAGTATTTGTGGTGCAGTTGGGCCTCTGAAAGGGATGGCCATGAATTTAAGTGTGTTTTGTATTTTCATAATCAGTTAAATGTGGGGAAATATGTAAAGGATTTGTATGAAATTCAGAGTTATATTTACGGTTGGGGGAAAATGTGCAATTCTCACGCGGTGGATGATTAGCAGAGCAGTAAAACGCTCTCTCTCTCTCTCTCTCTCTCTCTCTCTCTCTCTCTCTCTCTCTCTCTCTCTCTCTCTCTCTTCATACAGGGAACGGGTGATATCAATAAATAATATGTTTGATCCTGCATTAGTTCCCTTCTTGAACTCCAAAATTGTACTAATGAAAATATGTTCAAGTGAATGGATGGATGCATTCAGGGTGCGGGGCGCGGGCCACGGGGCGCGGGGCGTGGGGTGCGGGTCAGCTTGGCGGTGAACTATGACGGGTATCCACGAGGCAAGAATATGATCGTAATAAAAATTATCGTAACAAAATATCCAAATATTAAAAACAATAATGAAAAAAGTTTACTAAGATATCTACATGTCGAAAACAAAAAACAGAGAACTGCGAAAGATCAAGTTCGAGGGGCAGGTAGTGCAGGCGGCACAGGGCGTCATAGAACGCCTGCTGGTCTGCGTCACGCGCTGCCGCCCCATCATGAACACCTACATAGGCCCAGAAACTGTGCGGTACTGCGTGGAGGCCACACGTGCCTTCACGGAGCTGTCCTCCAGCGTGCTGCACGAACTGCCGGCCCTCAACTACACCACGGAGATGATTAGGGACTTCCGCAAGCGTGGCGCGAGGATGGTGATCGACCTGCTGCAGGACCACTTTGTGGAGAGAGTGGTGATGCACCAGGACCCCCTCGTGGGGGCCACGATGCTGACGGCGGTGGTGTGTCTGCTAGAGCAGGAGGGCGTGGCGCGGGACGAGGCCGTAGGGCGCGTCCTGGACAGCATCCTCCTCATGCTGGGCCAGACAGATTACTTGCCGGAATATCTATTGAACTACTTAGAAGCTGAACAAACCTACAATGATGAGGTGACGGTCTACAACACTCTGCATGGCGCCCTGCTGGGAGACCTTGAGGACGCCTCCCCCACCCCCCGCTGCTAGTCCTGCCATCCTCACCGCCCTAATGTAAACTGTTCTTATCAATGGCGCTGCTTGCTGATACGGTGAAAAAAAATAGATGCTTACAGACGTGGCCGCGCTCAGCCAGACGCTGCTTGCCTTCCTGCATTACTGTCGCTGCGAGACACGCGTCACCACCGGCGGACAGCAGCAGCCATACATTGCCAAGCTATGGGCCAGCATGTTCCTCACAGCTTGGCGGTCACTCATGCGGCGCCAACAACAACTATCACGTCAGTTTCTTGTTACACCAGTGCTCCAGTCACTCTTTCGTCTTTGCTTTCTGTGCCTTCTAAATAAACAGGAATAAATAGATAGACAAATAAACAAATAGAGAGATCAATATACTCAGCGATTCAGTAAGCCTCGCAGTGATCCGGGCAGCAGCGTGGTTGGTGACCCTGGGCTTCTTCACACACCGGGTCATCGAGGCTGATGTATGTGTGTCACGAAGGCTTAGCGTTGTACGTAGGCTTGTGTACACTGCCATGCTCCTGACGTCACCACTCCTAGCACGTCACGTACAACAGATTTATTTACTCACTCCGTCACCAGCTGCTTTTATTTGCTTATCGCGTTACTGCCAATGCGTTAAAGACTTGAGAGAGAGAGAGAGAGAGAGAGAGAGAGAGAGAGAGAGAGAGAGAGATTTTTACTGGCTTAGATGCTAGACTAGTGTCGGTGCTCACGTCATACATTTCTTATTCTCCTCAACCTCGGCAGCCATTAGTTAAGCTTATATATCGTATGAAGAATTCCTTAGACCAATTACGAAAGAGTGTATAGCGCCTATAGCCTGTCACAAACAACCTCGTATGGACCAACACATTTACTGCTGTTTGTTCTTCCTGTGTCAAGGAGGTTCAAGCCAAACAAAGGCCCATCAACCATCGAGTAAGATTTCGTCGTTAGTTCTCGTCTTGATTATTTTCAAAGACCACAGAGATAATTAGCCAGCTTCTCAAGAGTGTTTCTCATTATCATAATTTAGAAATCTTGTTAATGTGCCACTAAAGCTTTAAAAACACCTTCATAAACACGTGTGACTTCACCTTTTGAAAGTAGTAGAGCCGAGACGCATAAACGAAGACAGGATAGCTTACCATCAGCCTCCGTCACCCGGCATGGCAACACCCAGCACGTGTCAGGCAGTGACTAACGGGCTCCCCACACTCAATCAAACGTTTCAGCTTCTTATCTCAACTCCTTTCAACAAGCTGCAGTGGAAGTTATTGGCTCTTTCCATGGCGTTTTCATGATTCTTATTGTGATAGTTTGCAGACAAGAGTTTATGCGTTGTAGAGGAAGGATAAACGTATACACTTGATATCATACTTGGTTCAGCAACAGAAACATACATCGCACCAGGACACAATAGACACAAAATAAGTAGTAAAATATGTCAAAATAGGAGTAAAAGAAGGAAAAAAAACCGACTTGCTATTTATACTTTCACCAGACTGTAAAATGTTATAATAGTGCGAACAGGAAAAGAAGCATCATAGACGTGAATTTCCCAAGGGCGGGTGGGCGTACGTGTGGGAGGGAATGGGAAAGAGCTTATAGAGTTGCAGTTCACAGTAGTCAGTTCGCAGGATCAAACGCTCTTCAGGAAACAGCGAGATTCCTGGTTTGATATAATTACGTCACGTTTAGGATCGCTTCCCTGCACACAGCGCTTCCTTCAGGCGAGGACACGCCGAGAGGGGGTTGGAAAAGTCATCATCTCTCTACACAAGCTGAGAGTCACGCGCCGTCGTACCCGCCTCCAGCAGTCCTTCACAACGCTGCTAAGTTTTTCCTCCCTCACTCCTCCCCTCCCTAGTTTAGGCTCTCAGCGTGCTTCATGAGGTTAAAGAGACGCTTCTATATATAGGATTCATACGATTTTGTTCCCAAACTTAACTACTTCAATATTGGGACGCAATTTACCATGAGTTTTTGGGTATGATTAGCCGAATGTATTTACATTATGAGCCTATGGAGGTCCGAAGATTAATGGCCAGAATCGTCACTAACTTAATCTCCCACATAAGTTTCTGAGGCTGTATAAAAACGCCAAATAGTAAGCAGAACAAATATGAAAACGTGTCATGGTACTGAAGGGGTTAAAGTAGCCTAGCATAATGAGGTATCAAGACATTTGTTCCTTAATTTTGGCTAACGCTTTTCTTTCTTCTAGAGAACCAGCACCTAAGTATATATATATATATATATATATATATATATATATATATATATATATATATATATATATATATATATATATATATATATATATATATATATATATATTTTGTTGCCCTTGGCTGGCCCTCTCTCTCTTACATGAAAAAAAAAAATCTTACTGAACTTAAACTTAGCCTAACGTTTAAAGGAGAGACAATACTACCA
Source organism: Portunus trituberculatus (assembly GCF_017591435.1). NCBI lineage: Eukaryota > Metazoa > Arthropoda > Malacostraca > Decapoda > Portunidae > Portunus > Portunus trituberculatus. Next base: position 14,807,583 of record NC_059281.1, read on the forward strand.
TTATTATTTACTTAGATACGTTAAATTGGTCTCCTTCAAGGTAAGTTAGGCCTTTTCTTGGTCTTTGGATAGCCCTTGTGTGAGCATCAAACGTTTCAAAATAAGGCACTGTGACGGAAAGCTGTCCCCGCTTTCCTGCCGCACTACTCCTCCACACGCCTACACTCGCCTACACAAACCCCACAGCACGCCTTCTAACTTCTCACGCCCACATACGTCCTGTAGCAGTCCTCCCCCACTTCCCCACCACGCCCCATGCACGTTTCATAGCTCCCCACGCCCTGCAACTCACCTTATAGTTCCCCACGCCCCATGCATACCCCGCAGCACACTTCCCCAGCTCCCCACGCCCCACGCACGCCTTCCTCACCTGGTTCTTCCCTAGGGATGTTCACCGGTCTCAGCTAATGATCGAATATCGACGACTAGATTATCTTTCCTTAATTAATGTTTCCAGCCTCGGCCCGTTCTCTCTCTCTCTCTCTCTCTCTCTCTCTCTCTCTCTCTCTCTCTCTCTCTCTCTCTCCTTTAACATCAATAGTGATATTTGTCGTGGTTTTTCGCTACTTTCTTATCTCCTCTCGTTTTTTTTTTCTCCACCTCTTTCGCCTTCGTTCTCCTCCTCGCCTATCCTCTCTCATCACCATCATTGTCCTCCTCCTCTTCCTCCTCCTTCTCATCATCCCCATCATCATCATCGTCACCATCCCTATCATAACCACGCGAACACCACAAATCCGAGACGATGGAGATTACCCGGCCAGCGGGATATGACGATCAGCATGCGTGTGGAATGAGAGGTAGAGGAGCAGGGACACGAGAACCAGCTGACGGGGAAGAGATCGAGGGAGGCAGGCAAGCAGGGAAACAAGGAAGCAGGAAATGTGAACGAGGATAAAGTGTGTGGGAGAAAATTGGCGAGGTTAGAAGCATATGAGAAAAATAGAGGTTATGTTAAGCTGCTTTAGTGAAGGTTAGGTTAGGGATAGGTTAAGCTAGTTTAGTTCCTAATTTAAACTATCTCTGTGTCATGTCCGAGTTTAATTTAAGTGGAGACTGACGTAAGATTTTAAAAGATGCGTACATGTGTGTGTGTGTGTGTGTGTGTGTGTGTGTAATTCACCTCGGTCGCCTCCTGGTCACCCAGCCAGTCTTCCCCATTACGGAGCGAGCTCAGAGCTCATAGACCGATCTTCGGGTAGGACTGAGACCACAACACACAACACACACCAGGAAAGCGAGGCCACAACCCCTCAAGTTACATCCCGTACCTATTTACTGCTAGGTGAACAGGGGCCACACATTAAGAGGCTTGCCCATTTGCCTCGCCGCTTACGGGACTCGAACCCGGGCCTCTCGATTGTGAGTCGAGCGTGCTGTGTGTGTGTGTGTGTGTGTGTGTGTGTGTAAGATATGGGTGGAGTGGTGTCAAGATGTGATCTCAACGCAGGGACACATAAGAAGGATAAATGTTAAATCGGGAGGGTAAGTGGAGGGAGGAATGAGAACGCAAGTAAGTGGATGGGAAAATGGAGATGATTATGAGGAAGTGGATGAGACGAAAACAGAGAGACATGGATAGGCACAGCAATATGAAAGAGGGGAAAAAGTGTGTGTGTGTGTGTGTGTGTGTGTGTGTGTGTGTGTGTGTGTGTGTGTGTGTGTGTGTGTGTGTGTGAAGCAGTGACAGAACAAATGAGCGTAGGAGTGGAGGGGCGGTAAGTTGCACGAATGGGCGGGTGGGTGGGTGGAGTGAGGACACGGGCGTGGGTGGGTGGAGTAGTGGGGTACGTGGGCACCAGTTGTGGATGCCTGGGCAGTCCTCAAGTCGCTGTCTCACTGGGAACAAGCCTTATGGAGTTGATGGCAAGGGCGGTTCTCCTGCTCCTCCTTCTGCCACTCCTGCAGGGGACGCTGGCCATCCCCACTGCCACACAGAAGGTATACATAAACCCCCACACTCCCTGCCGCCCCTCCTACACCCTTCCCCCGGCTGAATTAAGAGGCAGATGGAGTGGTAGGGATTTATGGCAGGGGGCGCCGCAGATTACGGTGGTGGAGGTAATGGTGGTGGTGATAGTAGCAGTGGTGGTGATGGGGGTTAGTGTTGGTGGTGGTGGTGGTGATTAGAATGATACTGATGATAATAGTGGTAGTGGTGGTGATGATGGTGATGGTGATGGTGGTGGAGTAAGTAAAGATAGTGGCAGGAGTGGTGTTGACTTTGATAGAAGTGATGTCGCAGTTACAGTAGTAGTAGTAGTAGTAGTAGTAGTAGTAGTAGTAGTAGCACTGGTGATAATATTGTTAAAGCGTTTCTGGTGACCGTGGTAATAGTGGTAGTGGTAATAGTAGTTGTGGTGGTGGTGAACTAAGAGCTACTAGAGGGAAGGAGGGAAGGAAAGGCGGGCAGGCAAGAAAGGAATGCCAGTTTGAAGCAGCTGTGTGTTGAGGTGAAGCATGCCTCTCTAATGTGCTGCACTGTGGGGGCGGTGGGGTGAGGTGGTGCTCCAGGTATAGAGCGGTGGTGCATAAAGCTAGTTAAGTTCACGTGTTACTGTTTGACGATGGTACAGTTAGTCTTTTTATTACTACTATTATTTTTTTGGTTAGATTAGGGTAGGATAGGGTAGGGTAAGTTAGGTTAGGTTAGGTTAGTTTTGGATTGGGTTAGGTTAGGTTAGGGTTAAGTTACGTTAAACTAGGAGACAGTGATGGAACATTTGTTAAAAAGTTGAACATATAAATCTCATATGACTTCATTTCACTTGATTTTTTATAGTCAGAGCCATTATATAAGTCCCCCTCCCACCATCCCCTCCCCTCTCTCTCTCTCTCTTTCTCTGTAATCACGGTCCACTCCTCCTTGGCCTTGTTCCCTGCATGCAATATCCAGATTTTTCACTCTAGTATTTGATATTGCATTCGTTCTTATTCTTTTTCCCCTTATTTTTCATTAATTCTACTCTTTTTGTTACTCGCGGGTTACCTTTGAGCAGAGAGAGAGAGAGAGAGAGAGACAGAGAGAGAGATTAAAAGCAAATTCATCACGTGACCAGTGGAGATTATACAATGAATGCGTGAAAGGTGCGGCATTATTATCATTATTTATCTAGTGGCGACACAATTCATACATTTTTTCAACACTGTGTAGATTCAATGGTGATATTTCTCCAACTTTACGCGTCTCGGAATCAAACGGGAAACTTAACCCCTTGAGTATACCATGACGCGTTTCCATATTCATTCTGCTTACTATTTGGTGATTTTATACAGCTTCAGAAATTCATGATGGGCGATTAAAATAGTGAAGGCTGTGGTCATTAATCTTTTGACGTCCATAGACCCTTCTTAATGTCAATAAAATGGTCTAATCGTACATAAAACTCAAGGTAAAAATGTATCCCAGTACTGAAGGGATTAAAATAGTGAAGACTGTGTCCATTAATCTTCTGACCTCCATAAACTCTTCCTAATATTAATACAATGATCTAGTCATGCATAAAACTCAAGGTTAAAATGTGTCCCAGTACTGAAGGGATTGAAATAATGAAGACTGTGGCCATTAATCTTCTGATCTCCATAGACTCTTCCTAATGTCAATAAAATGGTCTAATAGCACATAAAACTCAAGGTAGAAATGTGTCCCACTATTGAAGGGATTATACAAGAAACAGTACAGCAATTCCTCCGCTAGCGTGAACATCTGCAATTCTCCGTGAGTGCGTGACGCGTGAGTTAAGGAAAGCATGCGTGACTATGGAAGGAAATGTAAGAGTGAGTAAGAGTGAAAGAGCGTAAGTGTGATGTGTGGGTAAGTATTGGTGTGCGTGAATGTCCGTAAGTGTAAGTGTAAGTAACCGTATGTGTAAGTGTGAATTAGCGTGACTGAGTGTGTACAGGTGTGAAGTGGCGTGAGTAAGTTAGTGTTGGCAAGCGTGAATGAGTGTGTTTCACTGTTTGATCTGCTGCAGTCTCTGACGAGACAACCAGACGTTACCCTACGGAGCGAGCTCAGAGCTCATTATTTCCGATCTTCGGATAGGCCTGAGACCAGGCACACACCACACACCGGGACAACAAGGCCACAACTCCTCGATTTACATCCCGTACCTACTCACTGCTAGGTGAACAGGGGCTACACGTGAAAGGAGACACACCCAAATATCTCCACCCGGCCGGGGAATCGAACCCTGGTCCTCTGGCTTGTGTGTGTGTGTGTGTGTGTGTGTGTGTGTGTGTGTAAATAAGCGTGACTGAGCGTGAATTAAAGTGAATGAATGTGAAGGAACGTGACTAAGTGTGAATAAGCGTGAGTGAACGTGAATTTACCTGAATAAACGTGAATTTGCGTGAGTAAGTGTGAATAAGAGTGAATAAAGGTGAATGAGCGTGAGTATGTGTGAATAAGCGTGACTGAGCGTGAATTAAGATGAATAAACGTGAATGAGCATAAGTAAGTGTGAATAAGCGTGACTGAGCATGAATTAACGTGAATAAACGTGAATGAGCGTGAGTAAGTGTGAATAAGCGTGAGTGAGCGTGAATTAAAATGAAGGAGCGTGAGTAAGTGTGAATAAACATGACGAAACATGAGTAAGGGTGAATAAATATGAAGGAGCATGAGTCAGCGTAAATAAGCGTGAGGAAATATGAACAAACAAACAAACTAACTGACAACAATAAACAACTCTTTTTTTTATTCCGGTAACGAAGCGCAATTTAATAACTTTATATATTTTTTCTCTTTTTCATCTATTTTTTTTTTTTTTTTTTTAGCGAAAGTGTTTAATTCTAGTATTTTTGAAGAGAATCAATATTTAGTGTAGTGAATATTAAATGGATAGCGAGGTCAGTGCAACACGACAGGGTCTAGCGAGGGGGACGTGCTACTACAGTGTATACAAGGAGCTCTGCTGGCTTCTGCTATCTTCACTATTGCTCTTATGCTCTCCGTTTGTTTATCGAAGCTAGCATCTGTCTTTTAATCAATCCGTCTATCTATTTGTCTATCTACCTGACTATTTATCTGTGTGTCTGTCTATCAGTTTATCTATTTAGTATTTACATATCTATCTATAACTGTTTCATGTTTATCTGTTTGTCCATTTATCTATCTATTTATCTATCTATCTATTAGTTTACATGTTTGTCTGTTTTATCTCTATCTAAATACATATCTATCTATCAATCTATCTATTACTATTTATATGTTCATCTGTTTTATCTGTCAGCGTCTGTGTCTGTTTATCTGTTTGCCTGTCTGTCTGTTTATCTACCCACGGAAGAAGGAAACATCTATCACTCTATTCTGGGAAGTGCTGGGTCATACATAAACAGCGATGAAACCTTCGTGTCTGTCCTCGCCTCTGTGCGATTTACTAACTCCACCTCTGTGTGTGTGAGTGTGTGTGTGTGTGTGTGTGTGTGTGTGTGTGTGTGTGTGTGTGCAACGTCAGCTCAGCGCCGCCGCCGTTGTTTCACGTATTGCTATTGTTTTTCCGGAACTCAGCAAGACAAACAGCGCCACCTCAGCAGTATAGCAACGAGGTGCCTATTGTGAGAAGTTACTGCAGCTCGTATGGTTTACCGCACGTCAGCTCTCTTGACGCGGCTCTTGGCGACGTTATCAGGAAATCACTCTTACTGCCGACGCCGCATGCATACCCCAGACACTCTATACTTCCCGGAAAGGCGAAGAGGGACGTGGCGAGGTGTTATACATAGACCCTATTCCTAAGATATCTCAGCGACGTGTCTTTTATTTAGCAGGCTTCAGTGCGGGGGTTGTTGTGGGTTTTCGACGGTGTGTTTGTGATTCGAGATGGTTTAGCAAATATTCCGCATTGTAGATTTGAAAAAAAAAAAAATAACATAAAGATCTGATTCGTCTTATATGGTCTTTGAAAATAGTTGTTTTAAAAGAACCAAACATTTCAAAATATATAACTAGCAACAGAACAACGTGACATGAGCAGCCAGCGGTGTGTCATGTGTGAGTTTAGCGGTTACCGTGCTCAAATCAACACCTCAACACCTCACGTCTCTTCCTTCATTCTTAACTACAGTCCCGAGTACAAATTCAGGTTTATGTGACCATGTTAATATGATAGAGGGCCGCTGGGAGCAACAGTAGTAGCAGTGAGGGTCGTAGGGCCACGGGCGGCGGTGGCTGGTTCATGTTATAGCCAAATTAGTGTTACCTAACCCCACGGGAGTCTGTGGACCATCTGGATTAGACGCCCCAACCAGCCCCGCCCCGCTCCGCCCCGCCCCGCCCTGTCACTCCCTACCTCACCCTGCCCTACGTCACCCCGTCCCGTCACGTCCCGCCCCAGCAATGATGAAATACTTGCGCGTTACAAAACACACACACACACACACACACACACACACACACACACACTAATACGGGTAATAAAAGCGAATTAGGGATTGTTAAATTGAGGGGAAAGAAAGATTGGAAAAAGGGGACACGGAAGAATCAAAATGAGAGAGAGAGAGAGAGAGAGAGAGAGAGAGAGAGAGAGAGAGAGAGAGAGAGAGAGAGAGAGAGAGAGAGAGAGAGAGAGAGAGAGAGCACCCCCATAGTCAAGGCACGCCAACACAATGCCTGAGCGCCTCGAGTAACAACCACAGCGGAGAAAACTTGACGGGCTTAACGCAGAACGCTAAGGTGGTAATTTTCATAATAATAACCATAAGAAAAGGCAGCATGACACTAGCGACGAAAATAGAAGCCGTGTTGAGCTCAGTGCAATAAAGGAAATGAGTTGAGCACATGAGGAGGGGGTCTGGGCGGCGGGCGAGTCATTAGTCAGAGCTGCCCTGGGAGGCGTCACTCAGGCCACACTGGGACACCGTATTCTTGAAACGTCTCAGCCTCACGTCATATTCCGAAACACTTCTACGCCGTTCCTCCAATGCAATGATGATGCTACTTTGGTTTTTAGGGTGTTTTCTTGTGATTTTAGTGAGAGATTAACAAAATTTCGACATTACTGGCAGGAGAAACTCTTGAGAATCAGCTAATACCGTTTTTTGTAGCCTTTGAAAATAGCCGTGGTGAGAAATCCTGCACGTTTTTACATGTTCACAAAATTTCTACGTGATCGACATGGGAAACACTCTTGGGAATCTGACTATTATCGTTTTTGTGTCCTTTGAAAACAGCAGCGGTGCGAGAACAAAGCGTTTCACAATGTGGGCTTCGGCTCCTATTGTAAAAGACGTCTGTGCTTCACCTCTACTATCTCAAGAGGGTTTATTTGAATTTACACGAGTTTTTTTTTAAGGTGCTTTTATAGTTCTAGAGGCAGAGTGACAAGACTTTTACATTATTAACTAGAGAAACACTCTTGAAAATTTCGCTGTGGCCTTGGAAAATAGTCGTGGTGAGAGAGCAAAGCGTTTCTGAATAAGGACCTTGGATACGCACTTTTCAATTGATTGTAGTGGAATTATAGAGATTTTCAAGGGAGATTTCATGGTTACAGTGATAGTTTAAAAAGGATTATGGGTATATACATATGAAAACTCGAGCAAGCATCCCCGTGGCCTTTAAAAACAGTCCTAATGAAAAGGCAAACCGTTTCAGAATATGACTCAGGCTATCCTGGTAACGCAGAATGCGGGAGAAGGCAAGACTGAGAGAGGAAGGGGTGTAGTGGAAGTATAGCAATAATGCAGGTGGCCTTTCAACACTCCTCTGACACACACACACACACACACACACACACACACACACACACACACACAGACACTTACATCTATGTTATATTGTTATTCATGGTCTGTTACGGTACTTCGCCTCAACAACTTCATGCATGACTACTAACGTTAAGATGCTCGCAGATGCGAAACGTTTCAATAGCCATAAACGTTCCTTCCTTCCTTCCTTCCTGCACTGTCTTCCATCCTTCCTGCCTGTATATATTTCTTACTTTTATTTAATCAATTTACATACTTATTTGCATACAGTGAGCTGACTGACTGACTGACTGCCTCACTAACTGGCTGATTGACTGACTGACTGCTTGACTTACTGATTGACTGACTGACCGACGTACTAACTGGTTGACTGACTGACTGACTGACTTACTAACTGGCTGGCTGACTGACTGATTGACCGACTGACTGACTGACTGACTAGCTGACTTGCACAAATACGTCTTTTATGTTCATCTTTTCTTGTTGTGCACCAATATGCAACAAATAACACACACACACACACACACACACACACACACACACACACACACACACACACACACAGAGGACGTGTATCAGCGAGGAAATCTGATCTTAAGAGGACACGCCAAGAAACGTAACGAGAGAGGAGGAGATAAGCGTGTCTAGAAATAGTTTTCCAAATACACCAGTAAATCAGTGGAATGTGTGTGTGTGTGTGTGTGTGTGTGTGTGTGTGTGTGTGTGTGTGTGTGTGTGTGTGTGTGTGTGTGTGTGTTCAGAGAGGAAATACTGAGAAAAAAGAGAAGATAATATAATTTCCCTCACTCTCCTTGACACATGAATAGAAAGAGAGGTAGGTTTAGTAAAAGGAGAGATAGTAATGGATAGATAGAATAGAGAAGGGGTTTAATAGAAGCAGGTAAACAGAATCCTATTATAGGTTGACTTGAAACAAATCATACACACGAGAATTTCCCTCCAGTAGCAAGTAATACAAGTGACACAACAACACAACACAAGTACAAGCAGCAAAACTTGACCTCGCTACGGTCGATGCTCTCTGCACCATCACCACCACCACCACTCCCTCACACACTCCACTTCCCCGCCACCACCACCACCACAACCACCACCACCACCGCTTAAGACTACCATCACCACGACCTTGTGCAATGTCTCCTCCCCCACGCACTCTCTCTCTCTCTCTCTCTCTCTCTCTCTCTCTCTCTCTCTCTCTCTCTCTCTCTCTCTCTCTCTCTCTCTCTTCTACCACAACTATTACCGTGACAGCCACACTCAATCACTTCACATATGTTCCTCCATCTTCACCTCGTCCACACACTAGCCATATGCTCCTCTTCACCTCCACCTCTTCCACTTGCACTCATCCATAGGCTCACGTGGTTTACTTTCCTTGCACAAACACACACACACACACACACACACACACACACACACACACACACACACACACACACCTTACTTTCACAACTTCGAGACAATTATCTCTTACATCACCATACGTAGAGTGGTACATACCCCCCATTCTCTCTCTCTCTCTCTCTCTCTCTCTCTCTCTCTCTCTCTCTCTCTCTCTCTCTCTCTCCGGCTAAGATTATCGATTTAGTATCATGCATCAATTCTTCATCTGAGAGATTTCTGCTTCCCGACACGAGCTTTGTATGAGAAGCTGGCCCACCATAACTCTATTCCCCCCTCCTCCTCCTCCTCCTCCTCCTCCTCCTCCTCCTCCTCCTCCTCCTCCTCCCTGCTGCTTCTGTCAGGGGGGAAAGGGGAACTGCAGAGAAATATGATGATTAGCAGGCAGTGATGTACTAAAGCAAGCAGGGTTGATGTTCTTTCCGTAAAAAAAAACAACACATGGATTATAGTTACGGTTTTGAATATGATAATTAGCTATAGAATATACAGAGAGAGAGAGAGAGAGAGAGAGAGAGAGAGAGAATAATAATGTTCCTCGTGTTTACATTAACGTTTTTACTCACTCGAGACAACATGTTGGTGATATTATTTCCCCTCTCACGTTCATTTCCCTCTTTTTTCCCCTCCCTCCATCTCCCCTGCCCCATCTTGCCGTTTCCCTTCCCTTGTCTGGTTCCTTATCCCAAATATTACCCAAGAGTCCTCTCTCTCTCTCTCTCTCTCTCTCTCTCTTTGTCATGACCTAGAAAATTTATCATATTATACTTTAGAGATACGTATAATTTTTATCTTTTAATCACACGTAACGAAGAATCTGGAAGCATTATATGATGCAGTAGAGAGAGAGAGAGAGAGAGAGAGAGAGAGAGAGAGAGAGAGAGAGAGAGAGAGAGAGAGAGAGAGAGACTTAATTATTCAAAAAAACAGGTCAGAGGAAGAAAAATTACATAATTGCATAGAAAACAGACTCCAGAGAGAGAGAGAGAGAGAGAGAGAGAGAGAGAGAGAGAGAGAGAGAGAGAGAAAGAAAGGGAAAGCAACAACAACAACACTACAACAGTACACATAGTAGTAAACAACAACCAACACGCGTATATGCTACAAAATGTGGCTTAATTTTTTTTTTTTTTTTCCCCAACACACCACGTCAGGCTCAATATAATCCCCCTTTCCCCTTCTTCCCCTTTGTATCCCCAGCAGGAAGCCCAGGTGACGGGAGGAGGAGGAGGAGGAGGAGGAGGAGGAGGAGGAGGAGGACAACTAGCGGCGGGATGGAGTGGTGATCGACCCGTCAGGAAGGTCTTCGCTCCAGCGCCCACTTCCCCACCACCACCACCACCACCACTACCTGAGCTTCCCACCCCCGTCAACCCCTCACCACTCCCTCTTCCCCCGCCGGCAGGTAAGTGTTGCATTTTTTTTTTTTTTTTCGCTTTTTTTCCGAATTTGCGCATGAATCGTGTTTGAGCGATGCATGGAAAATGAGAACATGCCTAAAATAACTCGATGGCCTTATGCATATCCGTTTTCTTTTCCATTTTCTTTTTTCCATGGTTTCTTAATTTTCATTTTTCTATACACGGTGTTTGCTCCTCCTTAACTTTTTTCTTATTTCACTTAACCCCTTCAATACTGGGACACTCTTTTAGCTTAAGATCTATATAGGATTAAACCATTTTATTGACATTAGAAAGAGTCTATGAAGGTCAGAAAATTAATGGCCAGAGTCTTAACTTAACGACATAAGTTTCTGAAGCTGTATAAAATCACCAAATATTAAGCAGAATGAATATGAAAACGCGTCATGGTACTGAAGGGGTTAATGAGTGCTTAAATGAATACTCAGGTGACAGCATTTTGATTTGTGTTTGTAAAAAAAAAGTATACTTCTATATTTGCACCAATGGGAATTTTGTAACTTCCTCTTAACTGTAAACATGCATAATTTTTGTCAATAAAACTTACTAATTATAGGTAAAAAAAAAAAAAAAAACGCCGTAAATGATGAGTTAGCTACTTTTTTTTTTTTTATTATTTACTAAGCTTTTTCTTTAATCTCTTCCTTCGTGGGTAACTGACTGAGCAATGGAAATAAAGTAATAAGCTATGAAATGTCCAAAATAACCCACCATGCAGCTATCGCGTATATACATTTAACCCCTTCAGTACCATGACACATTTCCATATTCATTCTGCTTATTATTTGGTGATTTTATACACCTTCAGAAAACTTATGTGGGGAATTTAAAATAGTGAACATTGTGGCCATTAATCTTCTGACCTTCATAAACCCTTCCTAATGTCAATAAAAATAAATAAATAAAAAATCGTTTAATCATACTCAAAACTCATGGTAAAAATGCGTCCCGGTACTGAAGGAGCTCAATGCTTCTGTCTTCCAATGCATTTCATACTTTTGTTCATTTTGTTTCCTCTTCAACTCTTCCTCCATTATTGTCTTTCTTCAAGCGTTCGTTCCATCTATAGATTAAACATGTTATCTCTCTCTCTCTCTCTCTCTCTTCTACAATATTTTACCTTTCCATGCGCAAATTTTTTTATTCTGACTATCCTCAGGCAAACTATCTTCCAATGTATAACTTTCTCCATTTGTTCCTTCTCTCTATAAGATTCTTTTCTCGAGGCTAAAGAATGGAAGCGTTAAGTCTCCTGACAGATATCAAATAATCATGTACCTTCGATCCTTTTATGTCTATTCTCATCGTTAAGGTATGAGTTAAAAGTGCAGTAGAGGTCAATGTCCCCAGGAAGTGTTTGGACAAAGTGGAGGCGCCTGAGGGAGCTGTCACAGATACGAGTATTCATTCACAGTGCACGCGATTCCGTTTTATTTCACGTTTCTTCAGTTACATTGTTTTGATACGAAGAGAACAGCGTTATCCTGCTCTACATATGTGCTATATACATCACTACATCGAATGCTGGTGACGTGTGTGCTCCTGTCTATTGGCTCCTGTCAATCATTGAAATAGGAATGAAGCGAGTTAGTAGTGTCGCGTCTTTGTACTTCTCTTATCTAGCTCATCAATCTTCGCGTGTTTTGTTTCTAGCACACACCAAATCTTCCGCTCTGTGTGTGTGTGTGTGTGTGTGTGTGTGTGTGTGTGTGTGTGTGTGTGTGTGTGTGTGCTGGATATTATAAATGCCTCTTCTATACCCAGCAGTCCACGCCGGCAGGACAAAACACAGCATCACCTACCACTCTCGACGCCTTCATGCTCCATCACCGCCAAATGACAAAACTCACCGCGGGAGGAAATTCAGACTCACCCACACACGCACCCCCCACCAGACTAAGTCCCTCAGAAGATCCCGCACCAGACCGACAGCTGAAAGAAAAGCGAAAAGTAACAGGAGGCACAAGAAGGAAAGAAGAAAGAAGATAGTCTCCGCCGCGCGGCCCGCTGGAGTGGGTGACACGGCTAGAGCCTCTTATGGTGAGTCTTTCATGCTTTTAATGAATTATTTCCACTATTAGTGATTGTTTTTCGTGTCACCTTCACTAGAGCATGTACATCACTCAAATGTGTCTTTGCAGTCATCAGCGATGTCACAGACGCAAACAAGCAAAAGCAGCAGCAGGAGGCGCCTCTCTTGTCTTCACCTGCCAGACCTAATGACTACAGCCAGACTCCACGGGATTACGGTAACTCTGATAGCCGTCCTGGGGAGGTTGTGTCAGGAGAAGCCGTACGTCCCCTCAACCGGGCTGCTCTGAAGAGCCTGACCTCGAGACACAATGGCATAATTGATTCTGACACAATTGTGAAGGACGGACAGATATTCCACAGACACGATGCCAGGGAGGACAGGGGGGAAAAAAGCAGGGGCCAAAGTCGGCGCCGACATGCCAGGCGAGGAGACCAGCTGCCCATATTCGATGAGGCTTTTCAGCGGGACGTGGGGCACAGAGGAATAGTTGATCCCATAAGCTATTTCACGGCAGAGGCCCTGAACAGAGGTGGACACAGCCAGACTCGAGTGGCGGGCAACATGCGCGGCGTGGACGGATCAGCTGTGACCCTGAGTAGAGGCAAGGTGACCCAGGCTGCGGTCATTCTTGGAGACAACTCTTCCTCCAAAGCACAAGTCACAGACCACCATGGAGCAAATGATCCCATTCTCGCCTCTACTGTGGGTGCTGACCAGCGGAGCGGCTCAGCTGATGCCCGAGCCAGAGCTCCCGACGCCGCCACAACCCACGCACAGATCGAGTTTACTCCCACTTCTCACTATCAGACGGAGCTCGGTGAGCACGGTACTGCCTCGGCTCTCTCCACCCCTGATGGGGAGTCTACTCTTGCCACTCTGGGCGGCCAGGCCAAGCGCGGCTCATATCTAGGCACAGCACACTCTAGTACCATGCAGGAGCCTCACTCAGCCAACCACGACCAAACCCAACCCTCTTTCGAAAACGAAGGGACGCAGGAACAGAATGCCAAGAATAAGAGTCACGTGCTAATGGATATGTCAGACATGGTGGACAGCATCATAGAGACAGTGCACCAGCCATACCTGCCGCAGGAAGCAACCCATCTCCCACCAGATCCGCACCGTACCCGACCAGAAACCAAGGCGGTGCCAGCCAAGGAAGGCTTGGTGGGCGGCAACGGAGACCCTCCTAGGGAGAGCGAAATTGGCCGCGTGGCTCAACAAGAGTACCAGGAGCAGGAGCGTGGCGGAAGGCAGGTGGCCCCTCAGGCAGCAGGCCAGGTGGACAGTGCTACTTACTACCATGGGCAACGAGGGGCGCCTCCTGAAGGCAGTGACTGGAATGCACTGGCTGAGGGCTACAGGTATGACCCATCCACGTATTACAATTTTGACTACCCAACTGACTATCGCACAACAATCGACTATGACTCCCCGTACCTGGACCTGGAACCAAAGGTCTTTCACGTGCAGCCTCTGGAGCTGGACCTCAACACTCTGTACCCCACGCCAGCCCCGCCCCCGCCCCTGCCGCACCCCCACCTAGACCAGACAGAGGGCCACTCCCCAGCTGTTGTCCACCACCTGCAGACCACAACTCCCGCCCTGCCACCACACCAGCCCGTGGCAACTCCAGACCATTCACAGACCCCAGACCAACCAAATATTCCAGACCATTCCCAGACCCATATTCCCGACTATTCCCAGGCCAGTATTCCTGATTATTCCCACTCACCTGACTATTCCCAGCCCAACATTCTTGATTATTCCCACTCCCCAGACCATTCCCAGCCCAGTATTCCTGATTATTCCCACTCATCTGACCATTCCCAGCCCAATATTCCCGATTATTCCCATTCATCAGACCATTCCCAGCCTGGTGTTCCTGACTATTCCCAGCCTGATATTCCAGACTACTCCTACTCCCCAGACCATTCCCAGCCCAGTATTCCTGATTATTCCCATTCATCAGACCATTCCCAGCCTGATATTCCAGATTACTCCTACTCCCCAGACCATTCCCAGCCCAGTATTCCAGACTATTCCCACTTACCAGATTATTCCCAGCCAAATGTTCCAGAGTATTCCTATTCATCAGACAGATCTGATATTCCAGATTATTCCCACTCCCAAGGAAACTCCCAGCATATTCCAGATTATTCCCACTCTCCAGACCATTTCCAGCCCAATATTCCTGACTATTCTCATTCACCAGACTATTCCCAGCCAGACATTCCAGATTATTCCCACTCATCAGACCATTCCCAGTCCAATATTCCTGACTATTCCCACTCTCCAGAACAGCCCAATATTCCAGATCATACCCAGCCCTATATTCCAGATTACTTCCTAGACCTCAATCAATCCCACATTCCAGACCATTCACAGCCCAATATTCCAGACCATTCCCAGCCAAATATTCCAGACCATTCCCAGCCCAGTATTCCAGACTATTCCCAGTCTCCAGGCCATTCCCAGCCCAGTATTCCAGACTATTCCCAGTCTCCAGGCCATTCCCAGCCCAGTATTCCAGACTATTCCCACTCTCCAGACCATTCCCAGCCCAGTATTCCAGACTATTCTCACTCCCCAGACCATTCCTGGCCCAGTATTCCAGACTATTCCCAGTCTCCAGGCCATTCCCAGCCCAGTATTCCAGACTATTCCCACTCTCAAGACCATTCCCAGCCCAGTATTCCAGACTATTCTCACTCCCCAGACCATTCCCGGCCCAGTATTCCAGATTATTCCCACTCCCCAGACCATTCCCAGCCCAGTGTTCTGGACTATTCCCAGCCTGATATTCCAGGTTATTCCCACTCCCCAGACCATTCCCAGCCCAGTATTCCAGACTATTCCCACCCTGATATTCCAGGTTATTCCCACTCCCCAGACCATTCCCAGCCCAGTATTCCAGACTATTCCCACCCTGATGTTCCAGACTATTCCCACTCCCCAGACCATTCCCAGCCCAGTATTCCAGACTACTCCCAGCCTGATGTTCCAGACTATTCCCACTCCCCAGACCATTCCCAGCCCAGTATTCCAGACTACTCCCAGCCTGATGTTCCAGACTATTCTCACACACCAGACCATTCCCAGCCTGATATTCCTGATTATTCCCACTCCCCAGACCATTCCCAGCCCAATATTCCAGATTATTCCCACTCCCCACACCATTCCCAGCCCTCTATCCCTGACTCCCAAACACCAAATCAGCCCCCCACACCACACCAGTCACAAATACCAGACCCCTCCCTGCCACACCTTCCAAATCAGTCCAGAGGAACAGGCCAGTCTGACACACCTCCACATGCCACCACTCCAAGATTCCCTTACACCTCAGACCCACTGCCAGACCATGTTATTCCAGATTATTCCAGAACACCAGACCACATTCCAGACTACCCCCTAACTCCTTATTACCCAAGTTCAGGTCAACCTCTAACACCAGACCATCACACTCCCTCTCAGTCCTCAGTCCAAAGTTCATTCCCCAGTCCCCAGCAGCATCATGGTCCTGCCTCACTGCCCATTCCAGACTACAGTCCAGCTCTGCCTCCACATTCAGACCACAGAGAAACCAATCAGCCCTCTATTCCCAGACCCTCACAAAGCGGGGTCCTTGAAGCAGCAGGTGGGGCCAGGGACAGCATGGGATCAGTACAGACAATGGCAATGGGGGTGCCCTTGGTGCCTGGTGAACCTGGCAGTTCTCAGATATTGCCCAATGGTGAAGGTGGTCCCATACTCAATGTCATAACAATGCCAGTCAACCCAGGAATGGACACATCAGTGATGCAGCGGCGACCTGGGGCAGTCATTCAGCCAGGACAGAACATTCCAGGGGCACCTGGTTACAAAATTCCTGCTGGGTTTAGAGGTTACATCAAACTGAGAAATGTCATGCCTGCAGAGGGCAACTCCCGGCTTCAGCTGGAAGGTTTCAATGCACAAATGCGCCTCACACCACATTCATCTGCTTCAGGCATGGTTTTTGCATCTGTCAGTGGTTCGCAGGCATCACAGAGACTCACCAGCGAAGGTGGTGTGCCGGGGGTCCACTTCACTCTGAGTGGGGGTGATCGCCGCCAACAGTACCGAGCTCATGGCCAACATCCTTCCATGCGAGGAGACCACAGGTATGCAACAGACCATCATCAGAGGGGTATTGGTCCAGCAGCAGGACATACAAGACCTTCACACAGAGGTCAGCCAGGTGCACCTTTGGAAAGTGGCTGGCAAAATGGTAGAGACAGAGCCTCAGTTTCATCCACTGCAGGTTCTTGGAACCGAAATCCAATAAGAATGCAAAGTAATTCCTGGAATGACAGACACATTTCTCGACAGAATGAAGATCCCTGTACCTACATCACTATAGTATGCAGGGTTATGGTCGACAACCTTGGCAACAGGAGACAGTGCAGACCTTCATACAATAGGCACTGTTAACAACCTACCATCTCCACAAATACTGAACAGTTACAGCATCCATCATCAAGCATCAACTCTTACAGAATAACTTATATTGTTGTCAATTCACTGATTAACAATTTTCAGATGTCATTTGCTCACTTGAAACTGTAAATCCCAAACCTTAATCCTTTATTCAACAGCTGCTCTATGATGAATGCTGACTGACTCATGCCAGCAACAGCATAAGAGCATATCTTGGTCCATGTTTGAAACAGACAAACATTTCTCTACAATGCCCATATGTACAAGGCATGCATGTGTTACTTTAAGTTACATTTGCAAACCTGATAGATGGACAAAGAAAACTCGGTAGTTCTTCCACCCATATATTATATATATATATATATATATATATATAAAAATAAAATAAAATAATAAAAAACTCACAAAATTGACCATGCTTTCCTTTTCCCAAGTACTGCATATATGAAAATATCATAAACTTACTAACTCATGAAAAAAAATCAATATATACATACACAAACATGTAAGTGAAATAGTATAATACTACTTGAAAAAAAATAGCACAGTTCACAGAAATTTTTTGAGAATATTCTATATTGGGCCATGCTTGAGTTCACAAAATGTTTCGACCAATCAAAGACAACTGTCTTGAGCTGCAAGAGAAATATACAATTACCATCTGCACATGATTCATTCATACACAGCATAACAATAAAACTCCTCAGTGAAATATTGACATCAGTGTTTTCAGAAGTCTAACATGTGTATGAACATCATGTCTACTGAAGTATAAAGCCATGACACAAACATCTCTTTCCTCACCTGATGTCATGATTCGCTGCTGCAAAGTTCCATGACGACAGAGGCTGCTCAAAAGTTCACACCAGTCAGTCTTTGTCATCTGATAGTAACTAGAAGGCCTTCATCATCAAGACCTGATCAGCACCCTCTGAAAAACATGAACACACACATGATTACCAGAAAGTTAGTGAAACACAGATCTCCTGGACCCTGCACCATACTTTGTCCCCACAGCTCCTAGCACATCCCACATAGGGATGGGTTTGACTTTAGCCTGGAACTACTCTTGGCACATGTGATTTCCTGAAGGTTGATGAGCAACTAACAGGACAGTACATGTGCCTACATGCACACACGCACACGCACACACACACACATATATATATATATATATATATATATATATATATATATATATATATATATATATATATATATATATATATATATATATAGAGAGAGAGAGAGAGAGAGAGAGAGAGAGAGAGAGAGAGAGAGAGAGAGAGAGAGAGAGAGAGAGAGAGAGAGAGAGAGAGAGAGAGAGAGAGAGAGAGAGAGAGAGAGAGAGAGAGAGAGAGAGAGAGAGAGAGAGAGAGAGAGAGATTACTATTAGATTAAGGCCAATTTTATCTATACATATGCACTACTACCAACCTAGGAAAACTATATAATGATTGCACTTATGCAACTAAGTCACATTAATTTTGACCAACTACAAAACCAACATGGAGTTCACTCACCAGAATAGATTAGAAGATTGACTCGTCCTGAAATGATATAAAAACAAAAATCAATGCAAGACAATGATCTATGTATGTATATTCATAAATAATGAAGGCAATTCCTCAGCTGAATAATTTACATCAATGAAATCAAAAGTGACTGTATCTAAGCATTACGTCAACCCTCCATCATGGCATTTGGCCTTGCCTCACCTTAACTGCTGCTACACACAACATGGCAGCCTCAGTGGTGTCCGTCTCTCAGTGCTGCTGCTTCTGGAAACAATCAACACATATGAGCACCACAGCTTATTTGAGTACAAACCCAACAATCCTAGCACTCGTTTGTCTCCTCGGCTCCTAGCACCATCCTACACAAGGATGGGCCTGACTTAGCCTAGAGTTGTTCTGGGCACGGCCTGATCCCCAAGGGCTATATGGAGCCAGTGAGTCAGTACCATGCCACATATATCCTATCTCACTAAATTCACCCGTTACATGCAGACTGATTGATGTGTAATACTGCAACAAGCCACATGTGTGACAGGGCAATGTTGTTGCCACTTTAGGTTCATGAGATTTTACACTGCCTATGTGGGAATTTCTAAAATGCAGCTTGAAATAACTCATCTTCAAAAGTCAGGTCTTTCTTATGGTGGTTGACATCCAGCAACTTTAACAACATCTCTACTTAGGTTTTGCCAAGACATTTTATACTGAAACACAGTGTTTCCACATTAAATTTGATTCTAAAGCCATCATTACTTGAACATTATTATTTTACACTTACACTGGATTAGAAAAGTGCCATAAAGTTTAACATTCCCTCCTCCTCAGCTCACTTGGGACAGCCTTGCACAATGTTCGTCAGACTAATGGAAATTACGTCAGGAATCATCACAGGTACAATGACATTCACAAGGGGGTCGGTGAGATCTCACTAACAGCGCACTTGCTCCTCTAGAATATTCATCCATTGCTATGTATCTGAGAGAAACTTGACTCATCCTGAAAAAAATATACATACACTTGTAAATTATCATGGAAAAATTTACTGATGATCAAGTTCCAAATAACAGATACTCTTCACAGTATTTTTGTATCAGTGACATCAGAAAAGATTCATGTTTGAGCACTGTCAAAATATAAAAATGAAATCCATCTGTAAATTGCATGTGCTTGTCCTCACCTTGCCTCCTGCTGGTGCTGATAATGAAGCAGTTGATGCTGCCAATGCTGCTGCTGCACATGATACAGTAGAATATTACTTTAAAAAATTGTTCAGTTCACAGTAATTTTTTTTAGAGAATATTCTTTATTAGGCCATGGTTGAGTTCACAAAATGTTTTGACCAATCAAGGACAACTGTCTTGAGCTGCAAGAGAAATATACAATTACCATCTGCACATGATTCATTCATACACAGCATAACAATAAAACTCCTCAGTGAAATATTGACATCAGTGTTTTCAGAAGTCTAACATGTGTATGAACATCATGTCTACTGAAGTATAAGGCCATGACACAAACATCTCTTTCCTCACCTGATGTCATGATTCGCTGCTGCAAAGTTCCATGACGACTTAGAGGCAGGTCAAAAGTTCACACCAGTCAGTCTTTGTCATCTGATAGTAACTAGAAGGCCTTCATCATCAAGACCTGATCAGCACCCTCTGAAAAACATGAACACACACATGATTACCAGAAAGTTAGTGAAACACAGATTTCCTGGACCCTGCACCATACTTTGTCCCCACAGCTCCTAGCACATCCCACATAGGGATGGGCTTGACTTTAGCCTGGAACTACTCTTGGCACATATGATTTCCTGAAGGTTGATGAGCAACTAACAGGACAGTACATGTGCCTACATGCACACATGCACATGCACACGCACACGCACACACAAACACACACACACAAACACACACACACACATATATATATATATATATATATATATATATATATATATATATATATATATATATATATATATATATACAGGCAACCCCCGTTTAACGAAGGGGTTACGTTCCTATAAAACACTTCGTTAAGCGGAACTTCATTAAGCGAACCGATTATAACAAGTATAACCCCTGATTTGAACTTCCATTGAGAGTAAGCAAAGTGAGAGTGCATCATAGTACAGTAAAATGTTTAATGAAAGTAAAAATTATGAAGTTAAACATTTAGGTAGTTTAATTTAAGTCATTATAATGTACACTAATGTATGTATGTACGTAACTTTATAATGTTGATGATCTTAACTTTATGAAGGGAGGGAGAGTGAAACGGGAAATACACTAACCAGCAACCTGTGGAATGTAAACAAAGTGCGCATCATGGTACTGCATACAAAACTTATGTACCACATTTCCACAAGGCTTTCCATTTTATCCATTGTAGAGTCACAAGTTCTGATGGTTCTTTTAGCTTGCAAGGAAGATGAGGTTTCACTAGCCTTCTTAATAGAGTATCTTGACTTGAAAATAGTAGACAGTAGATGGAGTCAAGCCATGATAGGAAGCAATGTTATTAGTTTTCTGGCCTCTCTCTTGTCTGTGAATAATACCCAGCTTCACTTCGAGAATAAGATACTTCCTGGTCTTCTTAGGAACGTTAGGCCACATTGCAGGGTGTTTTGGTGGTAAGTTGAACTAAGGAAGATGAGCTGCTGGTGACGCTGTTATGTTTTGACTGGGCAGTGAGTGGTGCTTGTGATCTTGATCTTGATGCTACAGGTGACACAGAATTTTTTCTGAGTCAGGCCTTTGTATCAGCAGAGCCTGTGTTGTCCATGAGAGGCTTGATCTTGATCTTTATTCTATAGGTGACTCAGGATTTCTCCTGAGGCAGGCCTTAGTACCAGCAGCTCATGATGTATTCAAAAGCCTGTCAGCTTGCATGATACAGTGGGGCTTTCAAATTTGGAAAAAAATTACCTGGATAAAACTTCGTTAAAGCGAGTTTGATGTTCGTTAAACAAGCAGATGGTATTAAAATGAAACCTTCATTATAGCGAAATTTCGTTGTGTGAACCTTCGTTAAACGAGGGTTGCATGTATATATATATATATATATATATATATATATATATATATATATATATATATATATATATATATATATATATATATAGAGAGAGAGAGAGAGAGAGAGAGAGAGAGAGAGAGAGAGAGAGAGAGAGAGAGAGAGAGAGAGAGAGAGAGAGAGAGAGAGAGAGATTACTATTAGATTAAGGCCAATTTTATCTATACATATGCACTACTACCAACCTAGAAAAACTATATAATGATTGCACTTATGCAACTAAGTCACATTAATTTTGACCAACTACAAAACCAACATGGAGTTCACTCACCAGAATAGATTAGAAGATTGACTCGTCCTGAAATTATATAAAAACAAAAATCAATGCAAGACAATGATCTATGTGTGTATATTCATAAATAATGAAGGCAATTCCTCAGCTGAATAATTTACATCAATGAAATCAAAAGTGACTGTATCTAAGCATTACGTCAACCCTCCATCATGGCATTTGGCCTTGCCTCACCTTAACTGCTGCTACACACAACATGGCAGCCTCAGTGGTGTCCGTCTCTCAGTGCTGCTGCTTCTGGAAACAATCAACACATATGAGCACCACAGCTTATTTGAGTACAACCCAACAATCCTAGCACTCGTTTGTCTCCTCGGCTCCTAGCACCATCCTACACAAGGATGGGCCTGACTTAGCCTAGAGTTGCTCTGGGCACGGCCTGATCCCCAAGGGCTATATGGAGCCAGTGAGTCAGTACCATGCCACATATATCCTATCTCACTAAATTCACCCATTACATGCAGACTGATTGATGTGTAATACTGCAACAAGCCACATGTGTGACAGGGCAATGTTGTTGCCACTTTAGGTTCATGAGATTTTACACTGCCTATGTGGGAATTTCTAAAATGCAGCTTGAAATAACTCATCTTCAAAAGTCAGGTCTTTCTTATGGTGGTTGACATCCAGCAACTTTAACAATATCTCTACTTGGGTTTTGCCAAGACATTTTATACTGAAACACAGTGTTTCCACATTAAATTTGATTCTAAAGCCATCATTACTTGAACATTATTATTTTACACTTACACTGGATTAGAAAAGTGCCATAAAGTTTAACATTCCCTCCTCCTCAGCTCACTTGGGACAGCCTTGCACAATGTTCGTCAGACTAATGGAAATTACGTCAGGAATCATCAAAGGTACAATGACATTCACAAGGGGGTCGGTGAGATCTCACTAACAGCGCACTTGCTCCTCTAGAATATTCATCCATTGCTATGTATCTGAGAGAAACTTGACTCATCCTGAAAAAATGTACATACACTTGTAAATTATCATGGAAAAATTTACTGATGATCAAGTTCCAAATAACAGATACTCTTCACAGTATTTTTGTATCAGTGACATCAGAAAAGATTCATGTTTGAGCACTGTCAAAATATAAAAATGAAATCCATCTGTAAATTGCATGTGCTTGTCCTCACCTTGCCTCCTGCTGGTGCTGATAATGAAGCAGTTGATGCTGCCAATGCTGCTGCTGCACATGATACAGTACAATATTACTTTAAAAAATTGTTCAGTTCACAGTAATTTTTTTTAGAGAATATTCTTTATTGGGCCATGGTTGAGTTCACAAAATGTTTTGACCAATCAAGGACAACTGTCTTGAGCTGCAAGAGAAATATACAATTACCATCTGCACATGATTCATTCATACACAGCATAACAATAAAACTCCTCAGTGAAATATTGACATCAGTGTTTTCAGAAGTCTAACATGTGTATGAACATCATGTCTACTGAAGTATAAGGCCATGACACAAACATCTCTTTCCTCACCTGATGTCATGATTCGCTGCTGCAAAGTTCCATGACGACAGAGGCAGCTCAAAAGTTCACACCAGTCAGTCTTTGTCATCTGATAGTAACTAGAAGGCCTTCATCATCAAGACCTGATCAGCACCCTCTGAAAAACATGAACACACACATGATTACCAGAAAGTTAGTGAAACACAGATTTCCTGGACCCTGCACCATACTTTGTCCCCACAGCTCCTAGCACATCCCACATAGGGATGGGCTTGACTTTAGCCTGGAACTACTCTTGGCACATATGATTTCCTGAAGGTTGATGAGCAACTAACAGGACAGTACATGTGCCTACATGCACACACGCACACGCACACACATACACACACACACGCACAGAGAGAGAGAGAGAGAGAGAGAGAGAGAGAGAGAGAGAGAGAGAGAGAGAGAGAGAGAGAGAGAGAGAGAGAGAGAGAGAGAGAGAGAGAGAGAGAGAGAGATTACTATTAGATTAAGGCCAATTTTATCTATACATATGCACTACTACCAACCTAGGAAAACTATATAATGATTGCACTTATGCAACTAAGTCACATTAATTTTGACCAACTACAAAACCAACATGGAGTTCACTCACCAGAATAGATTAGAAGATTGACTCGTCCTGAAATGATATAAAAACAAAAATCAATGCAAGACAATGATCTATGTATGTATATTCATAAATAATGAA
Organism: Portunus trituberculatus; assembly: GCF_017591435.1. Classification (NCBI taxonomy): domain Eukaryota; kingdom Metazoa; phylum Arthropoda; class Malacostraca; order Decapoda; family Portunidae; genus Portunus; species Portunus trituberculatus. Next base: position 14,831,725 of record NC_059281.1, read on the forward strand.
GGCAATTCCTCAGCTGAATAATTCACATCCATGAAATCAAAAGTGACTGTATCTAAGCATTACGTCAACCCTCCATCATGGCATTTGGCCTTGCCTCACCTTAACTGCTGCTACACACAACATGGCAGCCTCAGTGGTGTCCGTCTCTCAGTGCTGCTGCTTCTGGAAACAATCAACACATATGAGCACCACAGCTTATTTGAGTACAACCCAACAATCCTAGCACTCGTTTGTCTCCTCGGCTCCTAGCACCATCCTACACAAGGATGGGCCTGACTTAGCCTAGAGTTGCTCTGGGCACGGCCTGATCCCCAAGGGCTATATGGAGCCAGTGAGTCAGTACCATGCCACATATATCCTATCTCACTAAATTCACCCATTACATGCAGACTGATTGATGTGTAATATTGCAACAAGCCACATGTGTGACAGGGCAATGTTGTTGCCACTTTAGGTTCATGAGATTTTACACTGCCTATGTGGGAATTTCTAAAATGCAGCTTGAAATAACTCATCTTCAAAAGTCAGGTCTTTCTTATGGTGGTTGACATCCAGCAACTTTAACAATATCTCTACTTGGGTTTTGCTAAGACATTTTATACTGAAACACAGTGTTTTCACATTAAATTTGATTCTAAAGCCATCATTACTTGAACATTATTATTTTACACTTACACTGGATTAGAAAAGTGCCATAAAGTTTAACATTCCCTCCTCCTCAGCTCACTTGGGACAGCCTTGCACAATGTTCGTCAGACTAATGGAAATTACGTCAGGAATCATCACAGGTACAATGACATTCACAAGGGGGTCGGTGAGATCTCACTAACAGCGCACTTGCTCCTCTAGAATATTCACCCATTGCTATGTATCTGAGAGAAATTTGACTCATCCTGAAAAAAATGTACATACACTTGTAAATTATCATGGAAAAATTTACTGATGATCAAGTTCCAAATAACAGATACTCTTCACAGTATTTTTGTATCAGTGACATCAGAAAAGATTCATGTTTGAGCACTGTCAAAATATAAAAATGAAATCCATCTGTAAATTGCATGTGCTTGTCCTCACCTTGCCTCCTGCTGGTGCTGATAATGAAGCAGTTGATGCTGCCAATGCTGCTGCTGCACATGATACAGTACAATATTACTTTAAAAAATTGTTCAGTTCACAGTAATTTTTTTTAGAGAATATTCTATATTGGGCCATGGTTGAGTTCACAAAATGTTTTGACCAATCAAGGACAACTGTCTTGAGCTGCAAGAGAAATATACAATTACCATCTGCACATGATTCATTCATACACAGCATAACAATAAAACTCCTCAATGAAATATTGACATCAGTGTTTTCAGAAGTCTAACATGTGTATGAACATCATGTATACTGAAGTATAAGGCCATGACACAAACATCTCTTTCCTCACCTGATGTCATGATTCGCTGCTGCAAAGTTCCATGACGACTTAGAGGCAGGTCATATGTTCACACCAGTCAGTCTTTGTCATCTGATAGTAACTAGAAGGCCTTCATCATCAAGACCTGATCAGCACCCTCTGAAAAACATGAACACACACATGATTACCAGAAAGTTAGTGAAACACAGATTTCCTGGACCCTGCACCATACTTTGTCCCCACAGCTCCTAGCACATCCCACATAGGGATGGGCTTGACTTTAGCCTGGAACTACTCTTGGCACATATGATTTCCTGAAGGTTGATAAGCAACTAACAGGACAGTACATGTGCCTACATGCACACACACACGCACACACACACACACACACACACACATATACACACACACAAACACACGCATATATATATATATATATATATATATATATATATATATATATATAGAGAGAGAGAGAGAGAGAGAGAGAGAGAGAGAGAGAGAGAGAGAGAGAGAGAGAGAGAGAGAGAGAGAGAGAGAGAGAGAGAGAGAGAGAGAGATTACTATTAGATTAAGGCCAATTTTATCTATACATATGCACTACTACCAACCTAGGAAAACTATATAATGATTGCACTTATGCAACTAAGTCACATTATTTTTGACCAACTACAAAACCAACATGGAGTTCACTCACCAGAATAGATTAGAAGATTGACTCGTCCTGAAATGATATAACAACAAAAATCAATGCATGACAATGATCTAAGTATATTCATAAATAATGAAGGCAATTCCTCAGCTGAATAATTCACATCAATGAAATCAAAAGTGACTGTATTTAAGCATTACGTCAACCCTCCATCATGGCATTTGGCCTTGCCTCACCTTAACTGCTGCTACACACAACACGGCAGCCTCAGTGGTGTCCGTCTCTCAGTGCTGCTGCTTCTGGAAACAATCAACACATATGAGCACCACAGCTTATTTGAGTACAACCCAACAATCCTAGCACTCGTTTGTCTCCTCGGCTCCTAGCACCATCCTACACAAGGATGGGCCTGACTTAGCCTACAGTTGCTCTGGGCACGGCCTGATCCCCAAGGGCTATATGGAGCCAGTGAGTCAGTACCATGCCACATATATCCTATCTCACTAAATTCATCCGTTACATGCAGACTGATTGATGTGTAATACTGCAACAAGCCACATGTGTGACAAGGCAATGTTGTTGCCACTTTAGGTTCATGAGATTTTACACTGCCTATGTGGGAATTTCTAAAATGCAGCTTGAAATAACTCATCTTCAAAAGTCAGGTCTTTCTTATGGTGGTTGACATCCAGCAACTTTAACAATATCTCTACTTGGGTTTTGCTAAGACATTTTATACTGAAACACAGTGTTTTCCACATTAAATTTGATTCTAAAGCCATCATTACTTGAACATTATTATTTTACACTTACACTGGATTAGAAAAGTGCCATAAAGTTTAACATTCCCTCCTCCTCAGCTCACTTGGGACAGCCTTGCACAATGTTCATCAGACTAATGGAAATTACGGCAGGAATCATCACAGGTACAATGACATTCACAAGGGGGTCGGTGAGATCTCACTAACAGCGCACTTGCTCCTCTAGAATATTCATCCATTGCTATGTATCTGAGAGAAATTTGACTCATCCTGAAAAAAAAAGAAAAAGAAAGAAAGAAAGAAAGAAAATGTACATACACTTGTAAATTATCATGGAAAAATTTACTGATGATCAAGTTCCAAATAACAGATACTCTTCACAGTATTTTTGTATCAGTGACATCAGAAAAGATTCATGTTTGAGCACTGTCAAAATATAAAAATGAAATCCATCTGTAAATTGCATGTGCTTGTCCTCACCTTGCCTCCTGCTGGTGCTGATAATGAAGCAGTTGATGCTGCCAATGCTGCTGCTGCACATGATACAGTACAATATTACTTTAAAAAATTGTTCAGTTCACAGTAATTTTTTTTAGAGAATATTCTATATTGGGCCATGGTTGAGTTCACAAAATGTTTTGACCAATCAAGGACAACTGTCTTGAGCTGCAAGAGAAATATACAATTACCATCTGCACATGATTCATTCATACACAGCATAACAATAAAACTCCTCAATGAAATATTGACATCAGTGTTTTCAGAAGTCTAACATGTGTATGAACATCATGTATACTGAAGTATAAGGCCATGACACAAACATCTCTTTCCTCACCTGATGTCATGATTCGCTGCTGCAAAGTTCCATGACGACTTAGAGGCAGGTCATATGTTCACACCAGTCAGTCTTTGTCATCTGATAGTAACTAGAAGGCCTTCATCATCAAGACCTGATCAGCACCCTCTGAAAAACATGAACACACACATGATTACCAGAAAGTTAGTGAAACACAGATTTCCTGGACCCTGCACCATACTTTGTCCCCACAGCTCCTAGCACATCCCACATAGGGATGGGCTTGACTTTAGCCTGGAACTACTCTTGGCACATATGATTTCCTGAAGGTTGATAAGCAACTAACAGGACAGTACATGTGCCTACATGCACACACGCACACGCACACACATATACACACACACAAACACACACATATATATATATATATATATATATATATATATATATATATATAGAGAGAGAGAGAGAGAGAGAGAGAGAGAGAGAGAGAGAGAGAGAGAGAGAGAGAGAGAGAGAGAGAGAGAGAGAGAGAGAGAGAGAGAGAGAGATTACTATTAGATTAAGGCCAATTTTATCTATACATATGCACTACTACCAACCTAGGAAAACTATATAATGATTGCACTTATGCAACTAAGTCACATTATTTTTGACCAACTACAAAACCAACATGGAGTTCACTCACCAGAATAGATTAGAAGATTGACTCGTCCTGAAATGATATAACAACAAAAATCAATGCATGACAATGATCTAAGTATATTCATAAATAATGAAGGCAATTCCTCAGCTGAATAATTCACATCAATGAAATCAAAAGTGACTGTATTTAAGCATTACGTCAACCCTCCATCATGGCATTTGGCCTTGCCTCACCTTAACTGCTGCTACACACAACACGGCAGCCTCAGTGGTGTCCGTCTCTCAGTGCTGCTGCTTCTGGAAACAATCAACACATATGAGCACCACAGTTTATTTGAGTACAACCCAACAATCCTAGCACTTGTTTGTCTCCTCGGCTCCTAGCACCATCCTACAAAAGGATGGGCCTGACTTAGCCTAGAGTTGCTCTGGGCACGGCCTGATCCCCAAGGGCTATATGGAGCCAGTGAGTCAGTACCATGCCACATATATCCTATCTCACTAAATTCATCCGTTACATGCAGACTGATTGATGTGTAATACTGCAACAAGCCACATGTGTGACAAGGCAATGTTGTTGCCACTTTAGGTTCATGAGATTTTACACTGCCTATGTGGGAATTTCTAAAATGCAGCTTGAAATAACTCATCTTCAAATGTCAGGTCTTTCTTATGGTGGTTGACATCCAGCAACTTTAACAATATCTCTACCTAGGCAGGTAGTGTACTTACTGAAAATGTAAATAGTTAAGAACAACAACCTAAGGGTGGCCAAAACCATCAAGAGTTTATTGTACGAAACTGTAACAGAACTGACATTTTATACTGAAACACAGTGTTTCCACATGTTAAATTTGATTCTAAAGCCATCATTACTTGAACATTATTATTCTACACTTACACTGGATTAGGAAATTTCCATAAAGTATAACATTCCCTCCTCCTCAGCTCATTTGGGACAGCCTTGTACAATGTTCATCAGACTAATGGAAATTTAGGCAGGAATCATCACAGGTACAACATTCACAAGTGGTCGGTGGGCTCTCACTAACAGCGCACTCACTCCTCCAGAATACTCATCCATTGCTATGTATCTGAGAGAAACTTGACTCATCCTGGGAAAAAAAAAAGAAAAAGAAAGAAAGAAAGAAAGAAAATGTACATACACTTGTAAATTATCATGGAAAAACTAACTGACGATCTAGTTCCAAATAACAGATACTCTTCAGAGTATTTTTGCATCAGTGACACCAGAAAACAGATTCATGTTTGAGCATTATGTCAAAATATAAAAATGGAATCCATCTGTAAATTGCATGTGCTTAACCTCACCTTGCCTCCTGCTGGTGCTGATATTGAAGCTGTTGATGCTGCCAATGTTGCTGCTGCACATGATACAGGCATTTGGATCTGAAACAATCAGTTAATTCCACCCATAAATCATTTCAGGTCATAAACTATCTAATTATAACTATAGTCTAGACTCTAGACAGCCCAAAAGAACATGAAACAAAAAGAAGCTATTACCCAAACACAGTTTCAGCTTCTGTACAAAAGCATAGCACTCTATCATGTCCACCAGCAACTTCTCTTTAAAATTATCCAACAACAAGTCCTCACTGCCTCTGTGCTAATAAGCTCATAATTTATATAAATCTAACTTAACCTAACCTATCCCCCATTATGGACACTAATCTAGGTATCAATTTACTCTCACACCAACAGCAACATAGTCTGTGGGTCACTTTTTCAGGTAGGTGAGATTGGCGGAGGATGAGGTAAAAAAAAAAATAAATAAATAAAATAAAATAAATAGATAAAATAATATATATATATATATATATATATATATATATATATATATATATATATATATATATATATATATATATACTGTAAACAAAAGTGACGGAAAAGTTTTTTTCTTTTTTCTTTTTTGTTTTATTGTTGTGTTTTCTAGGCTCTATTCCACCAGTAAATGGTGCTCTACAGGGCCTCATACAAAATTATATATACATAGTTGTCCTAAATCCATACAAATGAAAATAAAAATATATATACTAATAAATAGAACTTAACTTAACCTAAGGTCTTAAAAACTACATTGCACCTTATAATAATAATCACAGAGAAATCCTCTTCTTAACAAAAAAGATAACAAGTCCATCCATCACTGCATGAGACATGTAAATAAATGTATAGACATAGACATATGAAAAACATAATATAAAAAATATACAAATCAGATCCATTTATCCAAATAAGAAATGAAAATATAAGTGGCTAAAGAAATGAAATTGAACATATGAAAAGTAAACACAATAACCATATAAATCATCATCGCCCATTACAATGCAGAACGTTCAGTGATGCACATCTCCTCCACGTCATAACATTCTCTGAATATAAATGTTTTTAGCCTTTTCTTAAAAACTACAACATTCTCACTGCACTTTATATCATTAGGCATTGTATAACCTTGGAGCACTGTACTGAAATGTTCTTGCACCAATCCCAGAATTACATCTGGGATTGGTTCAAACAGTCTGTTTACATCATGTGCATGTCTCACAACTACAATGGCATTATTCTCAAATTTTTCCAGTAGGTCTCTCAAATAGTGGTTTACCAGTTTAACAGCTTGATAAGTCAGGACACAAATTTTGCCCATTTATATTTTACATTCACCTCAAGATACACCAGCAAGCAGTTAGGTATGTCACAGTTCCTTTAAATGAATTTTATAAAATTATTCCACACACACACGCCCGGTAGCTCAGTGGTCAGTGGCTTCACAAGCCAGAGGACCGGGGTTCGATTCCCCGGCCGGGTGGAGATATTTGGGTGTGTCTCCTTTCACGTGTAGGTGCTGTTCACCTAGCAGTGAGTAGGTACGGGATGTAAATCGAGGAGTTGTGACCTTGTTGTCCCGGTGTGTGGTGTGTGCCTGGTCTCAGGCCTATCCGAAGATCGGAAATAATGAGCCCTGAGCTCGTTCCGTAGGGTAACGTCTGGCTGTCTCGTCAGAGACTGCAGCAGATCAAACAGTGAAACACACACAAGACTATTCCTGCAGACAAATGGAAATCACAAGACCATTCTACCCGGACCGCCACCGGCTGTATTCTCTATGTTGATCTATTTGGTTGAATTTCATCACGATACATAAAGTCAAGGTTTAAATAACGATCGGTGCACACCCTCACAATGCACACAATCACTAACCTTCATTGGGCTACCGGGTATGTAGAAAAAGCCTAACATACTTTGTATTGTGTGCCACCACCTCCAACGCGGCCGCTAGATGGGTGTCCCACGTGCTCTTGTGCAGCCACAGCGTAGCCTCCAGACCTCGTTTTGTCTGGTCTGGGCAGTCTGGCAACTTTATCTTATCCACATTGCGAGCATCACTCTGATAAATCTCAAAAAAAGAAATAACCAACGAAATAAAACGAAATCTTAATTACTTTGCTTATAAATGGTATGTATAAAATCAAATTATAAAGTAACTATATGTTTTTTAGTTTATACTTCCTTCCTCAAGGCCATCGTCATCCGAAATATAAAATTATAAAATCCGCAAAATGTATGTGTGTGTATATATATATATATATATATATATATATATATATATATATATATATATATATATACATACACACACACACTTTTTACTTATTAGGTGGTATACTCATTTAAGTTATCCTTATCCTTTCACCATTGTCCGGTTCACGCCCTTGCATTAGTGTTGCTATACTGTCCTCACTTGTCAATAATAGATAATTATATTAAAGACATCCACATGCTAGTGTTGCCTCTTCATGGCAGTGCTTCATTTTCCAGCTCGCACAAATTTGCAAAGGATGTCAGTAACTTCTAAGGCAAACTCACAGTGTGACATTTGTTAAAGCCAAGGAATATACAGAGTCCTTAGTTAAAGCTGACCAGTTATGATGCCTGGTGGCGAGTGAGACTGATGAGTGAGGACTGTGAGCACCAAACAGCTGAGGTCATGGCGCTGTCAGGGTAGATAGTTTGGGAGATTGAAGTGTTATAAAGAAAAAAAAAAAGTCAACATTTTCTTCAGATTTATGTGTAAAACATCTATTGGTACAGGAAAATGCATACAAACACCTGCCACTTGTGGAGGCCATCAACAGCTCAGCTTGGTGCATGCCTCCCGGACTTGCAACATTCAGTGCAGGCCTGGCTCAAGGAGTGATTCACCTCCAGGGGACACTGCCACCCACTACCCACACGACTCTGCCTTGACTTGCAACCTTAACCCCATATATTATATAAATAATCTTATACTTTCTACAAATTTACAGCTTTTTTCATTGCACAAAAGTATACCAAGAAAATATCTCAAATGATTCCATCAATCCAATGTATGCCTAAATTGCCTTGCATGTGCACCAGTGTTCATTTCAAACTAAATGTAACAAGTATGCTCTTTTACACATGTGAGTATCAACCAGAGCATCAGTCATTACAGTTACAGTGCTGTCCATGTAGTCATCTTGAAAACAATGATAGATTTCCTGTCAAACTAAACAAAAATTTCAGTCTTAAAAGCAGGAAGTGAGTCATGAGTGAAGGTTCAGATAGCTGACTATGCCATACAAGAACACTTACAGATGATTCACATGGACGAAGCAATGTAACACCCAAGCCATTCACCTCGTCAATGTCCACACAACATCCTCACTCAACAGTGATTCAATAACAAATACAGGCCCAATAAACAGATAAAGTTAAATATTTATGATTCTACATCACAGAAATGTAACTCAGCTAAAGTTTTCAGCTTACTAACTTTTTTCATTCACCATATTAGAACATTTTGTTTGTCACCAGTCTTGGCCAAACCTTGCATAATTTGCATTCAACTTCATGTTCTCCCTCTCTCATTACTGATGACAGACACAAACTTAATAGCTCACATACTTAAACATTACTCAGACAGACAGACTACAGGAACACTGTTTTCCTGATTTCACTTCTCAATCTATTGCTCAACATTTCCCCATTCATTACTGAAATATTAAGTCCACTCTTCAATAATGTTTTTAATGCATTATAATGTGTAATAGAAGTTGTTACTTCCCACATGGACTGTGATATGCACTATGCATGACTGGCATTTCTGCAATCCCTGAAGCCCCATTTGATGTGCTGTTCTGCACATATCTTGGTGCCCTTAATACACACCAATGATAACAAAATGATTGTAATACTGTAATGAGGAGACACTCAGGTACTCAGGTGTACCGTGTTAAAAATGATATGTCAATGACTAATAGAGGTATAAAAATATGGTTAGTTATTTTATCATAAACATATACTGTATATAAACATATATATCTTTCCTTACTTTACCTGAAATATAATATTCATAGCTTTTCATCCAACACCAGATATTTAACTACCAGGCACCACTATTTTGTAACATATTACATGATGCTACAGAATTCAACAATTCTGTTCATGAGCATAAGCAACACCAGATATTTAACTACCAGACACCATTGTTTTGTAACACATTACATGATGCTACAGAATTCAACAATTCTGTTCATGAGCATAAGCAACATGTGATCAATACTAGATTAAAGATATTATTAACAACAAAATGTTAACAATATTAAAAACAAAGAAGATATATTCCATGCTGCTGCTTCCAAGCTTAAATATGAAGCATTTACATGTACATAAAATGACTTAGTTAATACTCCGTACCCAATTCCAGCATGCATATCACACTTCAAAAATACATTTTGGAAAAAATATTCAACAAATATTTTCAAGTTTGTCTCACTCTTCAAACAATGACTTACAGTAACTTAATTTTACCTTTTCCAATGTAATCCCTCATACATAACAATGGTGCTTCAATAGATTACAGACTAAAAACAATTTAACTTATGAATCCTGCTGCTGAGGTGATGAGACAGAAGTCCTCCCTTCAAAGTAGTCTGTGTGACACTGGGAAAAGTGTATTAGCTGCAGGCAACTGACTCAGACTACAGGATTCTTTCTTGAATTCAGCAGCTGGTTTTCCTAGGAAGTCCTCAGAGCTGTTGAGAGCACACAATCTATTATCTTTATTCAGATATAATAATTTTTGATCATGTAAAGATTCCACATTTTTAATTGTCATGAACACTATCAATTAATTTCTCCTTGTGAAAAAATAATATTATAAGTGCCTACCACTTTACTCAAGGCTCCATCTTGACTAGTATTCCCATTCAACAAGCCTTTGGGACGTGTGAACCTGAAACAGTCCCCAAAGATCTCCTCCAGCTCACTGTCTGTGCTTGATGCATCAGATGATGGCTGCCACTCAACTCTGAAAATAATTTATTGATTGTTATTCTGGATCTAAATATGTACAATAGTGAAGTCATATTTTTCTTTCACCTTAGAGTAGCTAAAGTGGTGGGAATGTATAAGTGCATTCTTACCTCGCTGGTTCCCTGGAAGTAAGACAGTTGGAGGCCGGCAACTGCCCACTGAGTACCTGGTGACCTGCAGGACCATCCATTCCACTGGAGGGCATGCTGGTGCTGTCTGTCCAGGTGTACAGTATAGGTGGCTTAGAGGTGGAGTCACATTCAGTAGGTAAGGTGGATCTTTCCCCAGTAACAGGAGACGTCATATTCTTCGGTACAGCTGATGAAGTAACAGGTGCATGACTACCAGAAATAGTGTACACTGCATAGGAACTTAACTTATGTTCATGTTCAGAGACATGACAAACTCCTTCTGCTGCTTGAGAATGGCTGGGTGGTAGGTGAGGATTGACATCATTCCTGACAGGCACCTGCTGAAGGGTTCCACCTGCCTGCCAGATGAATCGTTTTGCTGATGGCATATGTGGACTCTGTGCTTGGCTGGCAGGGATGACACTAAAGATTTTTGGAGGTTCTCGTAGATGCTTCATTCCTCCTCCCATGTTTGTGACAACTCTAATGACTGAAGGGGAAGCACCTTGTGGCTCTTTAGGTGGCACCACAGGCACCCCAGAGGATTCCTGAGGCCAATTTTTCAATATGATCTTGCTGTTTGACTGAGGAGTGGCCACATAAGTCATGCCTCTGTTGATCCCAGGTGTGAGCATTGCTGCATTTGTTTGTTGTTCATGCTGGAAAATATAAACTTATTAAATGTGTGTACAAATACAAAACACTGAAGCAAGTGACAATTGTAAGAACTGTACTTGTTCCAGCCAAAGATAAAAAAAATAAAATAAAATAAAAAAAAAATAAGGATAAGCATATGTTCTTACATACAATATGACACTAAAAACAAAGGGTGACAAAAAGTGTGCTTAAATGTATAAGGAAAAGTGTATGAGAATTTTGAAGTTAAAAGACTTTTCCTGCATTCAGTCTCTAAAGAAGTTGGTGGTGAATACCTTAATGATGTGAGTGGGTGACTGCACCTGGGCTATAGTTCTTCCAGTATTGACTCTTGTGGTACTTGGAATTTTCTGAACGACGTTGAATGGCATGATAGAACAAGCATCCTTGCCATCTTCTTCATCAGATTTCTTGAAGGTGAGAGCCACAGGGATCTTGGTACGTGGCTTCTGATTCAGGATGGTGGCAAGAATTGGTGCCGACGCTGAGCAAGATGGTACAAAGCCACGGTTCTGGGTGATTATATTGTCATCCTGTAGCTGTAACAGGCATGGGAACATACAGTACATAGTCTGATATCTTAAGTTTCATTCCCCTAACTTCATTTACAACTTTAACATACTAGAGACAAACACCGAAGAAAATAAAATATGATAGGAATCAATTAATACATTTCTTTAAGTGTTACTATTCTTTAGATATCAGTACTTCCTTAAGCATATATGCCATAGAATGTAATAAAACACCAAACTGCAAGTAGACTGTTTCAACCATAAGCAATAATAACACTTTGATTACATTACTTACATTTCTGGTTCTCAAAGGAATGGATCCTATAATGATCGGAGCCTTCAGTTGCTGCTGATGCTGCTGCTGCTGTTGCTGCTGTTGTTGTTGTTGTTGTTCCTGCTGCTGCTGCTGTTCTTTCTGTAGTAATTTTTCCCGTTCCACCTCAGCTACCTGTACAGGATTTAGAGACTAATGCACCACCTTTCTTTTCAATAGCATCTTCTTAGTAAAAAAATAACTTAGAAACTCTTTTAACACAATACATTACATAAATAGACAAAATGGCAAAAAGTAAAGTTAAGTCAGGTAATGTCAGATGGAAAAGAATCTTGGTTTATATGTTACAATTCTGCATTTATGAATTTGATTAAAGATAAGATTATTTAATTCATAAGTAGGGGAGTCAATAAGACAATCCCTCTCCACCAGAGACTGACAGGGCTAAGAGTGTGCATGAGTATTCGGTGTTTTGTCTGAGCTACAACATTTTGCATTGCAAGCCTGGTATAGTGATAAATAGATTACCTACACCTTCCTTCTCTCTCACCTGACAGATCTCATGCAAGGACGGGTGGCGGATGAACTTGCGACTCTGCTTCCCTGCAGTGATGTCCTCACTGCGAGTTCTCTGAAGTTTAGTTCGCTTGGCAGCTACTTGGCACAAGAAAATTAACACTTTACATTTCCTTCTCTGAAAAATTACTAAACCTTTCTATGTCTTTTTATAACCTTCACAATTATCTCAATTTTAATGAGGAAGGAAACAAGCAGAAAATATCACAAAATGGAAAAAACATAGTCTTTCGACATAAAATATTTAAATCTCTCTTTATTAACTTTAGTATTAACACATGCAACACAAATTAATGACTTGTTAGCACCACATAATTATTAGGCTACCTATAACAAAAGAAAAATAACACTCATTTGGAATGCCTGACAATACTTTTTTTACTCATCTAGGAACAATTTCTGAACATAAAGAAACCCATTCACAAACCTCAAATCCCCAGGTCCCAGCATTACTTGCCTGGAATGGTTGAAGCAGAGAAGTCTGTGGAGAGCTTGCGTGGGCGTCCTCTCTTCTGTGTTGGCGGAGGAGCAGCGGACGGAGTCACATCATGGTCACCGGGGCAGCTTATGTTCTCCTTGCCTCCACTGTCCCCAGACAACAAGAAGGAAGGAAGCAGAGAGTGGCGGAGACGCGGGCCATTGTCTGAGGGGCCAAGGTGAGGTCAGGGACCTTCAGTTACACATTCACATGAAACTTTGAGTCATGCACCAAAAACTTCATGCAGGATCAAAGTACCTGGAGGTAACTGACTGCTCTATGGATAGCTAATGCTACAGCAATACTACTTCAGAGTAGCAGTACTTTTTTAACTCATTTAAATTAGCTTTCTTATATATTAATAATGTTTGGGAAATATTCAAGGCTTTACACTGCCAAAAACTGAGTCAACACCACATACCATCCTCACTGGGTATGGCTTCAACCTGTGGTCCAATATAGCGAAAGCCTTTAGCCAGCGGTATGCGCTGGACAAGCCCTAGAGATGTGAGGACGTTGGCAATGTCATAGAGCCTTCTGCCGCGAGTCCTCAGGCGTTCACCGTCCTCACACGTGTTGCCCATCAGCATCTTTAGAGCATCGTCCAGTGAGAGCAGGAAAGGCTGAAACACATTAACAGAGTAGTGTTTCATTCTGTACCTCTTTGAGAATGCACAGTATTGATTAATAGGCAAGTAATATACCACACTTTCACTCTGCTCATGTAATGCTTTACCAAGAGATAGAATGTCACACCCTTCAGTGACCTCCACACCACCACCTACCGCAGGACTGACTAGCAGCAGCATTAGGAATTTCTGACAAAGTATTCCCAAAGATTTTTCCCGCCTTGTCTCCACTTTCTCCTCTCCATCAACATTCCAGTTTGTCTTGGTCCACTTGGGAACCTATGAAATAAAATGCTATAATCCTATACCTGTTCAATACCTGAGACATAGTATGCCCCTTGTTAAGAGATGAAAAATTCAAGACATTGTGATCAAGCTAGGAAAATACACTTAAAAGAAAAAAAAAAAAAATATGAAAGAAGTGTAATTCTGACAAGCCAAAATAGTGGTGATAAATGCACAGGAGTAAAAAAAACTTTAATATATCATTGCTGTATCTTAAATATATTACTTTAACCATCCAATTCATCAAGCATATGCATATGGTCCCACATTCACTCCCCTTAACTCACCTTGAAACTTCTCTTTCCCTCACTAGAATGAAGAGCCTCTACTTGTGCCTTGAGGTTCAGCTTAAGAGCAATAGACTTGAGCCCCCCTAGTGTCTCCTCCAGGTACATATTGCCCACCCACTGGTACATGTTCTTCTGGACCCGAGCAGCCATGTTGAGGCTCTCCAGCACATTGATGATGTCATATACACGCCGCCTCTCTGTGCCCAGAGTTATGGCCACCTCATCAATCACCATCCGGCGTGGCGTCTCCAGGAATGAGACCTCTAATGGAAAGTGTTCCAGGAACCTGAAGGAAACGAGAATGTGTTCAGTGTTCATCTAATCAAGTGGTTAGATATTAAGTATAATAACAAAAGCAAAATTTTCTTACTTTTCACTGAGTAGCCCTAAAGATTTATCCTTTCTTGAGCCTTCTGAGGGGCGAGCAATGACCTCATCAAGGGGTGGCAGGTGACCCACACCCTCTAGCCCCTGGGAGTGACTGTCTGTGCTGCTGTGCTTTTTGAGGGTGGTCTTTTCACCAGTCATGGCTTTGCTACTGGCTTGCTGAGTGCTCAAGCCATCACTGTTGTATCGCTGCAGCCTTTGTTTCTGGCGAGGTCTAGTTTGGGATGGAACCTTTTTTCTTATTGTGGTACCTTTGCTATTGAACAACATTTTCTTACTAGTGAAGGACTCCTCCATTGAAGCAATACGTGTGAGCAGCTTAAGGTTACTTGTGGGTGTGAGTGGACTCCTCCCCAGGACCTTCTCCTGTCCTGGACTTGGGGCCTCCATCAGGGGAGATGAGTGTTGGACAGACTTGCTACAACCATTTGGAGAAGGAAAAATAAGATGGTCTAAACCCATCAAAGAGGAAAGAACTTGATATTTCAATAAAAAAAAAAAAATGTATGGTAAATTAAAGATTAAAACTGATGAATAGGAAAACTGACTGATCATTTTAGTGACTCCTACAACTCCAATTCACCTGGATGCCACAGGAAGGATGACAGAGGAGCCAACTTTTACGGAGCTGTTATAGTTTACTGGCGAGGCGGTGAACAGTGTCTGCAGGGAAGCCTTATACACTTTCCCTGGTGAAATACTAATAGTATTGGTGATTTCCGTTGGTCCCTCATGATTCTTCTTACTTGGTGAGAGACACTTTGACTCTTCTGGTGAGATAAAAAGGAATCATGTCACCAGTCAATTAAATATACACAGAGTGAGACCACATGTACAGCATTTTGTGTTTAAGTATCCACATCAAAAGTGTTAAGTTTCCAGTACCTGAAGAGCGTTCTCCTGAGGGATAGCCAAATAAGGCAGCTGCAGCAGATGTCAAGGCATCCATGATGGAGTTTAATCAACTACGGCTGAAATGTGGGGAAAGATATCTTACAAACACATGCAAAAACTTAGAAATAGATTAGATTAGCTTTGGTTAGGTTAGAGTAAACTAAACTTATTTCCAGTCCCTCTGGCTCCTGGTTTCTCCAGCACAATATTGATTTTCTCTCTAAAATTCATACATTAATTGTTCTGAAGCTAAATGGATGAATTATACTAATTACAGATACAGTCTTTCCCCGCATAGACTAACTCATCTCATTATACATATATGTATACACACCAAGTCGCTTCATTAACTCAAAGCAACTCTGCAATCCCTTCTTCCTAACACGATTTTATGTTCAATATATCACTAACAACCAAATCACCATAATTCTCTTTGCTAGAGCACTCCTCCCGTGCTGTGACCTCACCTCACTCACCGGTGCATCCATGTAGCAAAAATAAACATCAACAAAATTTCGCCTTGAACGGTGGGCGGCCAGAATCTCCCGCCAGATTTAGGTAGTTATCTTTCTCCCCCATGTCTCCTGTGGCATCGCAAACATATTCTTTCAAGGGCCAGAAGCAAAAGGAAACACTGCCCTTAAGACATACAGGGATATTTGGGATCGGTGATGCTTACTTCTTATATTCAAATAAATAAACAAAATTTTGCACAGCTGGCCGTTACCACCTTCCCTGGGCGGCGACAGGTCAACACCCTTCACTCGCCCCTATCTCCATCATAATATATCCTGCTGGCTACTTACTTGTAAATTACATAGCCTTCATGAATGCTAATGCAGTTAAGTAGGGTGAAATATTCTTGTATCTTCATACACTAATAAAATATTGACTTACACATCAGAGCAGCCTGCTGTCAACTTCTATTTATCTCCTCGATTTACGCGCGAATGACGTCACAGCTGCAGACAGTCGAGCATCGAGTGGCGCGCTCTACCCTTCAAACACATCACTCTTGGAAAAGATACTGATATGAAAACTCCGTAGCTTGATATTAAAATGCATTTATAATTAACTAGGGAATTTAATCACTCTACTTTGTGATGCCTGGCTTATATAGGGAACACATACGTAGCTATTGTATGAAAGATTACTTCAGCCGTAGGATGGACTCGGGAGATGCCATAACAAGCTCAAACATATCTCAGCAAGACTCCAACAGAAAAACTTATACAGTATGCGAAATATGGAAAAGATTACAGAAAATGAAAGAAGATTGAAAGATAAAGGAAGAAATCTATTAATGTTACTTTTCAATATAGAAACGCATAAGTAGTAAATAGACATGATTATCAAGATTAATCAGACAGAACACTTGTATTTACCTGATTACCTGTGTTGTTGTTTCTAGTTGATTATAGTGATTAGTACCTAGCCTCCATCCGCCTTCATAAAAAAAAAAATCAGTAACCTCAAAATGCGATGTTATGTGCTAATATGATAAATTAAGGAAAAACAGGAGAATGGGCTGAGTAGAACAATATAGGATGATTTGACCGACCGTCACCTACAGTGTGTGTGTGTGTGTGTGTGTGTGTATAGCCCACAACACTGTGATAATAATGATGCCGGCTGTGACATAACTATTAGGCTTATAATGCTCACTTCCATCACAGCTTTCGCTCCACATACCCTCTGCCTCCAGTCACGGGATTTTGTCTCCCAAGCTGCGAAAAGTACATACAAGAACACATTATAATGCTTAAATTCTATGCTTACTTGTAACAAACTGTATTCTTATCCTTTTCCCTAATCAGTCTTATCTTTATATCTTAATTTCCCTTTCCTTGTGAAATAATTTTTTTTTTTTTCTTAATGGATGCAAAACACAGCGATGAGCAGTTTAGATTCGTGATATCAGAGGAGGAATTTCATCCATTAATCAAATAAAACAAGTTTTGTGATTGTTCCATAATATTAGTATACGTGCGACATCTCTTCTTTTTCCTACAAAGTGTTTATATATATATATATATATATATATATATATATATATATATATATATATATATATATAGAGAGAGAGAGAGAGAGAGAGAGAGAGAGAGAGAGAGAGAGAGATCATTCGCTGCTTCATTCTCAGAGTCATTTAAAAGCCGTTTCCAGTCTCTTAATGCCAGATTCCTCATCACTCAGACTGACTGCGCTCAACTTATATCTACATTCTCCCTGTTTTTGGAAATGTATTTATTACATTATTAGTTTCAGACATCTAACTATAATAAGCGAAGAGAAAAACAAAAGAAGTCTACATTTTATTTTTCATTCTATATTTTCCTTATAAGAGTATCATGCAGGAAGTTATTTGTGAAGTCTATCTGTAACTCGAAGACAATGATAACATAGTGTAAAGTCATTAGTGTATGGAGATTTGCTTACTCAGGGTCTACGTGTTAGCATAAAGGAAGTCTCATACTACTCTCCTATAAACAAATGAATTGTCTAACTGACTGACTGGCTGAGTGATTGCGCCTTACACCAATCAGTCAATAAACCAATTACCTCATCTACAAATATCAATAGAGGAGAATGTAGAAGGAATGTAGTAGAAAAATGCTGATAGAAGAGTTAGAAGTTTAGAAACAGTTCCATACATTTCTTCCCCAGGCTGCTGCTTTATACTTTTGAAAATTTGATATAAGCGAGATCTTGGTTATTTAGCACTGGTGGATCATATCAAGGCTCTGCACCACCTCTCTACATACACACACCCTCCAGGAGCCATTTATCTTAATTTAGTGCTGTTTTTATCATTACATATTTTTTCGTGTAAACTTTTTTTTCCGGATAAACCCATGGGACAAGGAGGCAAAAGAGGAGGGAAAGGGAGATGATAATGATGATGATGATGATGAAAAAGAAAACAACAACAACAACAACCAAACAAACAAAAGCCTTCACACCGTTTAATAATAAAAAAAGATCGCCATTCTTCCCTCCAATCCACCACCAACTTTCCTCCCTCCCTCCTTCTCTCCCTCCCTACTCTCCCTCACCCCTCATCCCATCCAGCCCAGCAGCCACAGTCCAACGTTCAAAAGGGAAACATTTCGTTCACTTTTCTGCTTAAATAATGATGGGAAGCATTTTGTTAAATCATTCGTTCATTAGACTGAGTTACATTGTGGTCATTGATTTTTTAAGTAAATATACGTTGAATAAGGAAACATCTAATTAATCCTTATGCCAAAAAAATGAAAACTATAGTTATGTCGTGTCTTTTACAGTAGTAGTAGTAGTAGTAGTAGTAGTAGTAGTAGTAGTAGTAGTAGTAGTAGTAGTAGTAGTAGTAGTAGTAGTAGTAGTAGTAGTAGTAGTAGTAGTAGTAGTAGTAGTAGTAGTAGCAGCAGCAGCAGCAGCAGCAGCAGCAGCAGCAGCAGCAGCAGCAGTAGTAGTAGTAGTAGTAGTAGTAGTAGTAGTAGTAGTAGTAGTAGTAGTAGTAGTAGTTGTTGCTGTTGTTGTTGTTGTAGTTATTGTTATAGTAGCAGCAGCAATAGTAGTAGTAGTAGTAGTAGTAGTAGTAGTAGTAGTAGTAGTAGTTGTAGTAGTAGTAGTAGTAGTAGTAGTAGTAGTAGTAGTAGTAGTAGTAGTAGTAGCGGATACCATAAAATGCCATAGAATAGATAAATGGATCAATCAATCCATTTGTACTGAATTTGAAGTAAGATGTGTGAAATGAAAACAATAATATAGAAAGGAAGAAGGAAATAAATAAAAAAGTGAAGGAAGAAAAGAAGGAAGAAGGGAAAGGAGAAAATAAGAAACAAAGGAAAGAACGAACGAACAAACAAAAACAAACAAACAAAAATATAAAGTGAAGAAGCTAAGAAAAAAATACAAAACTATAGGGAGGAAAAAAAAGAAAGAAAGTTATGGAGAAAGAAAGAAAGAAAGAAAGGAAGAAAGTTCATAGTTGTGAGTAAGCAACTTCCTTTGAAGATTTCCCCCCTCCTCCTCACTATCCCTCACCCACCACCACCACCACCACCACCTGCCCGTTACACCTGGAGACAAGTGGCCACAGACAGGTGACGGCTGGTGCAACAGGAAGTGAGAGAGAGAGAGAGAGAGAGAGAGAGAGAGAGAGAGAGAGAGAGAGAGAGAGAGAGAGAGAGAAGGGGACTTGTAGCGAACATCTCCCTCCCTCCCTGCCCCTCAACTCTCCCAGCCTCCCTCTCTCCTTCTCTATCTCTCAGGCAGGAAGTTCACCACCACCACCACCACCATGTGCTTCTTCAAGGTCACGCAATTCCGGTCATGATTTCAAGAACAGATGTGGAAACTTCCCTCATTTAGTGTGTGTGTGTGTGTGTGTGTGTGTGTGAGAGAGAGAGAGAGAGAGAGAGAGAGAGAGAGAGAGAGAGAGAGAGAGAGAGAGAGAAAGCATGTGTATGCATATTGTTGAAATCAAAAGATTGAAAAATATAAGAGGCACAGGATAAGAGAATAAGGCAATATCATAAAATGTAATGCAATATATCAGGATGTTTCATGACTACTATATTCTTATAAAATGTTGTAGTAATCACAGACAGTATACCCTTACAAGTAAACTATAAAACGTGTAATGGCTTCCTTCAGATTCTCTTATCCCCCAAGGCAGCGTTTCTTATCTCTTCCGAACTCAGCTCTCCTGTAGACATCCCCAAAGGCAGTCCAGTACCTCTCACTGGCTAACACCTGTTGGCTATGGTGCACTACAAAGGTGTGGTTGCTGGTTGCTTCTATATTTTGTTTATTCTTCAGAAAATAAAAGCATTGATATACCAGTACTAAAGGGAATGAACAATAGATTCGATGCTGTTCTTCACAATGTTAAAATATCACGAGCACAGTTGAATAAGATGTTGAATTTCCCAGCATCACTAAGATTAATTTCACGGCCCCAGGGGGGTTAAGAAATACGCTTTGGTTTGGTTAGCAAGCGATCAATCTAAAATGAAAACATGTGCATATAAAAAAGGAGAACGTAAGAAGTTAGGTTAGGTTTGCATTTCAAGTGCTATCATGTTCAGATTATTAGGATGTCAAATTCTAGTTAGGAGAGATTACTAGAATTCTAACGATGGTCATATGAATTAATGTTACCCCTCTCTTCATGATTATTTTTTCCCCCTGTTACTGAGTATATGCAAAGTTTTAGTTCTACTCAAGTTCTCTCTCCTCAAAACTGGACGGAAATGCTGCGCTATGCCTTCCTCCCGCGACCTTGGGAATGTCCGTGCTCAGTGTGGTAACTAATTTTTTTCCATGCTGACTGCTGACTCTGTAAATAAAGCAAACTAGCACCCTAGGTCATATACCATTAAGGTCCTATAGATACCCAAACAGATAAAGTCAGGTCACAGTGGAGCTACTGGTCACCGGGGAAAGATTGCTCAGTCAGGTCAGATGGCTGTTGTTTCCCTCCCTGCTTCCCCCGCGATCCGCGATACGCACCCTCACACTGACCATCTGTTGTTTTTTATTGCTCTTTCCGTTTAATGTTTGTTTGTCAGACCGTGGACATTCCCTGTGTGTATGTTTGCCTGTTGGTTAGAGATAGCTGAGTAGTAATTGTAGCAATAGTAGATGATACCATAAGATTTATTACATTTGGGGAAATTTGAGTGGAATGTGTGTAAATTCTGGAGCGCATGAATTAAATTTTACACTGTATACCACCTAAACATCAGACTGCTGTAAATTCTGGATAAATGAGAGAAACTAACAGAAGGGATAAATGCTTTAGTTTTGGGAAGAATCAGTGTAATCTTTTAATAGCAAGGGAAGGAAGGCAGAAAAGTGAGCATTCGAGATAGAGGAGTGGAAGGAATGAGAGGATTGCGCGGGAGAGAGCTACTGGGAAGTAGAGTGTATACTTGTACATCTAGGGGTGACTTTTTCAATACGAAATGCTGGGAAGGAGAGGAGTTGTAGATGAACAGTTAGTGTGATAGATGTGTATAGTTTGATATATACCTAAATGAATGCAGTAACGTTGAGATGGATGGTTGCTTGCGTGCATAAGTGTATATATATATATATATATATATATATATATATATATATATATATATATATATATATATATATATATATATATATATATATATATTATTGCCATCATTTAGTTTGATTAACAATAGTATTCTCCAACGACAAAGAAAGACAGGCACAAATCCATCGATAGATAAATAATTAAATGAATAAATAAAGTCAAATTTTAGTATTCTTCTCCTAGTGCATTAAGTCAAATCCTGCTCCCAACACTGCAGAAGAGAAAGAAAAAACTCGTTTACAAACTCTGCGGAACAATAGCGTGGGTGGAGCGTTGTATGGTAGTGTGATTGTGTCCCTGCACTTCAATGCTTATGGTGGTGGTGGTGGAGGAGGAGGAGTAGGAGGACGAGGAGCAGCGGGAGGCGGCGGCTGGCGGTGCGGCGGGGCTGGGCTGGGCTGGGCTGGCCACTCCCCGTTGACAAGACTACCCATTAGCCGAAGACATGCAGACGGGTTGTGGCCTCACGTGGTGGTGTGTGGTGTGGGTGTGGCAAGTCATGCCTTCCACACAGTGTTGGTAGCGCCCCCCGCACGCCACTATTCATTAAATCACCGCACATGAGGCCTAGCTTACTCTAGGCAAAATAAAACTGGACACGCTTGAATGTAAGCGGGATGGTTGTTTCTCGCTGTCGTATGACCGACGGTGTTGAAAGTTTAGAAAAAATTACATGTACGTCAGCGTTTCGGCAACTGAAGAGGGCGGCAAGCGTCGTGTGAACTCAGCCCACCGTCCCCTGGGCGGCAACCTGGAATACACCTACATAATCGCATATAATTTTCTGGTATAATACCCCTGGTCGACCATAAAACACATAAGCTGTTGATGATAAATACAACATTCCAGGTCTAATTATATCTTTGATTGGTTTGTGTAAGTCAGGTTGGAGCGGAAATGGTGTGGTATGCAATTTTTCCGCATTCAAGCGAGGCGAGTCAGACCTTCAGCTGCGGAGAAAGTAGGCTGGCTCACCCCTCGGCCGCCCCGTTGTCCCAACTCCTGTCCCAAGCTTCCTGTCCTGAAGGCCGATCGTGCCGCCTTTGTTTGTATGAATTGCAATATTTATACCTCGCATGAATGCATAGCGGATGAGAGCAGATATGTGAGCGATAGGGTGGCGGATGGATGCGGGAACGGGGTGGGGGTAAGCTATCATTAGGAGGTGGGAGGGCCAGACGGGGTGGGTGAGGGCGGGAAAACGTCGCCTTTAGAAGAAAGCACTGAATCAATACTCACCATTTTACAGCCACATTTATCTTTTTCTATTACTCCAAAGACGTACAGACTCACCAAGGGCACGTATTCACCAAAATTACACATGTATATCCATATTAGTTGTTACAACTTAGGTCTATTAATCATATATGAGGTATAAGAAGAAATGTGGAGACGCGAAATATTATGAAATTGTGGCGGATGATGTGAGAAATAGGGTGTCGTGGGCGGCCTCGGGCTGGTGCTGGAGCGGAGCCTGGCGCAGCGTCGGCCAATCAGCAGCTGCCGTCCCCTCCCCCGCCGCCCATCCGCCGCCGCCACAACAGCACAAACAAACTAGTTCTCGCGCCAATGCATCACATAACGCTAAATTCATCAGTTACTATCTCAGTATTCAACTAAAAACCACAAACCACTTATACAAACAAAGTGGTGGAGTCAGAATCCCGCCTAGGCCCGGTCCGGGGTGGCCACGAGCGTCTTGCACCGAGCGGAGGAATACTGTGGTGAAATTCGACAATAGTGGTGAGAGGAGAAGCTTTGAATCTCACGGGGTATAGTACAGTGTTCCGACAATATTTTTATTATAGCGTTGCACGATGTCCACCTCCACGGTCCAGGGGATGAAGACGGAGCCTGTAGTGCAGCAGCAGACATCCCAGGTGAGTCAGGGGCGCGGGGAAGCTGGAGAGGCGAGGGAAAAGTGAATGTGTGTGAAGGGCGTTGTAGATAGTGTAGGATAGGCCCCGCCTAGCAGGAGGCGTCACTACACTCCCAGCCACGTGCTCCAGGACATCCTCGGGGGCCAGCCTTCCGCCCAGGGTGCCGCCCACTATCAGCATAGCTCTCCACAGCACTGATCTCACCTTGGCTATACCTGAGTGTTCCCGAGCAAGGTGGTGATGCAAAGCGGGGCGGTGGTTAGCGGCGGCCAGTGGCGAGCTGGGCGGGGCGGTGGGCGGTGTTGGTAGGCCCAGCAGCAGGAACGGGTGATGGGTGCCACTGTCCCCGCCCTCACCCGCCCACACCCCGCCCACCGCACGCCGCCCGCCCCACCCAGCACCAGGACAGGCGGTTCGAGGTATACCCATGTGGAGCCACCACCCTGAAGGCATATTTCGCCTTCTGAAGCAAACCGAACAGCCATCATTGATTTTAGCAGTCCGTTTTGAGCACCGACCCGCGGCGTGGCCTTGGCTGCCCTCACTTCGTTCTGTGTGGACTGCAGGTCGCGGGTCGTCCCAGCAGGCTGTTCTCCCCCACACGATTACTTCTGTACAAAGTTCTTTCTTTGCTCATTTACCTACGGAAGTTCGTGGGAGGTCTGATAACTGTCCCCTAGATTTTAAGTTACATTTTTAATTTTCCCTTTAATATTTGCAATAATAGTACTAAACAAGAGCGAGCATGGAGGGCAAGGAATACTAGCTGCGCGGAGAGAAATGCGATGATAAGATAATAGAAGTAAAAAAGAATGGTACCGTTTAATTCTTAGTTATAGATGTACCTATAATCATGCATACATACATATGTACTGCATATATTATGGAGAGGTTTTCACTACACTTGACATGGGTTGAATAGCGACATGACATAACAGGCATGAACAACACTAATTGACAAAACGTACTGACAACACAAAACTGCTTTAAACTTTCTCCAAATTGATATTCGTCACTGTAGTCACTTAAGTGTTATATGCGTAGGTAATTAATATTCAGTGCAGTGCAGTGTCGCTGGTGGCGTGAAGAGTAGGCTTAAGGACACAGCGTATAGAGGTTATCTTGTAAGTCATTAATTGAAAGATAAGCATAAATTTATTTACTCACTTAAACACTTACTATAAACACTGAAGCAGAAAGTCAGTCGTGCTAAGAGGAGGGAATGATAATCCAGTGTCTAACTCCAATAGGTAATGAAGCCATGACCTGATAATCCTACACACTGACGGTCTGACCCCCCTCCTCCTCACTAACTCCGCCATACCGCAACACCTACGCCGCCGCGCATGGCATATTTAATGCGTAACGCGTTGCTGCTTGTTTAGTATATTGTATTTTGTTATTCTTGTTTTATTAACTCAGGAACATCACTACTTCTAATACTACTACTACTACCAAACTTATACGAATAGTAGGTCGATATGTTACTCTGATGGCTTTAAATACTTACAAAATTCAGTATTAAACATGAACTAATATGAAATATGTCACTGATTACATTCCCAGGCGCTGCCTTTAATCAGGGTAACTGGGCACTCATTTTTCTTAATTGTTTCTTTTCTTTCATTTTTCCTTCCTTAATTGTTTGCGAGGCGAGTTGTTCCACATGTGCCAGTGTTGCAGTCATGGTTTTGGGTTGGAGTGTTACCACTTGATCCACATACTGCACATCACAGGAACACTATGACTAAAAGTGCCTACAGCGTGTCTACTGCTGGACACATGTACGTAATGCGGTATTCAGATTTCATGACTTCACAGTTGAATATGAAATTATTTATCTTCCTGTGTTTCACTTGGTAACTCTCTCTCTCTCTCTCTCTCTCTCTCTCTCTCTCTCTCTCTCTCTCTCTCTCTCTCTCTCTCTCTCTCAGCAATTGGTTTGAGAGGATTTTTGTTTCCATTTATTGAAAAGAAAGCTTAATTGCTAAAGTTACATAGACTTGAAAGTAAAATTGCAACAGGTTGCATTAGAAGAGGCTGGATGAAAGCTAAATGCCAGCTGGTAGATTAATATTTTCTCTGTAACATTGAGTTTCTAACTTTTATTATATCTATGATAATTTTCTCAGGCCCGAGAGGCTCAGGGGACACAAATCATCACTGCCAATGGACAGACCTACTCAGTCATGCCCCAAGCTCAAATGCAGACAGTGACAATCGATGGGCAGGAGGCCATCTACATCCCAGCCTCAGTGCAGCATGCCCCAACAGCAGCAGCAGGCACTCAGCAGATACAGATTGCTGGCAACCAGGCCATCTTCACCCCAGCGGGCCAGATCATCCGGGCACAGAATATCATCCAGAATGTGCAGGGAGTGGGACAGGTGAGGCTTGGTACACACCTGTGGCAGGCCAGTGCCTCATATAGCTATAGTGTGTGGTGCATAAAGTTCATCTTTGTTCTCTTTATAAGTCTTGCATAGATATTGTCCTTTAAGAAAGTTGCATGACTATAAAGAAATCATTGAATGTGTGTAAATCTAAGGTTTTCTCCACCAGCCAATCACAGTGGGAAGTGTACGGCCATCAGGCACAGCCACTGCTACAGGGCAACAGGCTGCCCCCACCCAGGCTGCTCAGGTGGGCCAGATGGCAACACAGGTGATGCAGTCAGGTGTGCCGCAAGCCACCATCCCCGTCCAGATCCCGATCTCCACTGCTGGGGGACAGACTGTTCTTCAGACCATCCCCTTCCCTGTCCAGATACCAGTCATCCCCAATGTGGTACAGGCCAACGGTCAAACGCTGCAGGTTGTGCCACAGCTAGCACAGGTGAGGATGGACTTCTCTCATAGATATTTGAATACAATGGTGGATGACTTGTATCAGCCTCTGGAGTGAGTAGATATATTTTGATCATCAGTGTTCTAAATCCTCTTTGGTGTATCCATTAGAGATGTGGCCACTTAATGCCATAAGGGTTTCTGTGAAGCTAGAAGACTGAGAGCTGAAGAGTAAAGTGTACTTGATACACTGTTGTTTTTACTTGACAGCCATAGTATTAACAAGAATCAGATATTTTTGTTGACTGCAGAGAATGTGGATGGCAAGGAGGATGAAGGAATGTTTTAATTTCAGCAAGTGCAGGCACAGCCCCAGCTGGCCCAGATCCTGCTGCCTAATGGCCAGGTGCAGCAGGTCCAGATGGTTTGGGGCAGTGCGTCTGGCATGATGTCACTCGGATCGGCCAATCTGGGCTCAGCTGCCACCATGACCCCTCTGGCCTCCTCTCAGCCCATCACCACCTCCACTTGGGCCACCTCCACCATCTCCACACCCTCGGTGGCCATCCCTGCTGGCCACACCAATAGTGCCAGTAATACATCCGCTGACAACAAACAGCAGGTAGCTCAGCAGGTCAGTCCTTGAGTGGCAGCACTGCAATTCTGAACTTAATTGGTGAAGGATGGTTGGAATTGCATGTTAATTCTTATTTATTCTTTTACAGTAGAAAAGTGATGATTTTAATTTTATAGACTAAGATGAGAAGAAAACAAGTGTATCTATGGTTATCCCTTTATCCAGGTGTCATCAGGTGCCAGTGCCAACATCTCAGCCACCAGTCCCTCACAGGTGGTGGGTAATGCTGCCAGCATCACAGTGGCCAACAACTCACAGCTCCTACCACAGGGAATCACCGTCTCCCCACAGGTATGGAGGCATTGCTTCACTAGGCATGGGAAGAGGGAGGTGGTATGCTCAACTCTAGGTTATCTTGATGAATAAACACCCTTTTCTTCTTGGTGCATGTGACTGTTTTGGGGAGACACACTTTATTAGTGCTTTGCAGGTGAAGGAAGATGGGCTTTGTTTGTATATGTAATTATTCTTATGGGTCATTGTATCTGACATCACTCTTAGAGGGGTTAACAAAGACTAAGTATCTTCACACATACATTCATAGCACATTTTTGTCTGTTACATTCTGGTCTGAACACAACATGCATTTCTTCTATAAACAGTGTATTAATAACTGGTAATGGCTGCATGTTGTATCAGCTACTAGTGTGTAGTGATGAATAGTCTTGTGGTTTGTCTATGAATGACATGGATACCATCCTTTGTGTAAAGGAGAGGGTGTGTTCTTAAGAGAAAGAAGAAAAAAGAAAGCTCTGTGTCTGCAGTTGCCGGGTTCAGTTGGCGGTGGCGTGACGGTGGTGCCGGTGAGCCAGACGTCACAGCTCCGTGCGGCTGCCCCTACTGCTGCTGTGGCAGCACAACAGAACGCCATACAGATCCCACAGATACAGGTGGTCCAGCCCGTGTTTCAGCACATTCCTGGCATAGGCCAAGTAAGAACATCCTTCTGTAGTTCTTTCATGTTACTGGTGTTGTCAAAAATTTGTATTTGTCTGTGGTTTGCTGTACTGTATTTCACAGTTGATTGTTATCTTAAACTTTTTAGCTTCTTAATTCTGAAAATGCTGCCTTTGTACATAATATGTTGTGAAGTTCACTCTTATAGGTTTTTGTTTTTCTCATGTATATTCCACAGAATATTTTCTGCATGTGTGTTTTGTCTGTCAGTATATTTTTAAGTTGTCTTTTCTTTTCTTGTACTTGGTAAGTAGTTCATAACATGGGATTGTCATGATACATGAGTGAAGTATGGATTTTTCATATATTTTTTTGCCTGTCTTTCTAACTCATCTCTTGCAATGCTACAGGTGCAGGTGATCTCACCATCCTCCCTGCAGACTCTGACGTCCTCCATAGCAGGTACATCTCAGCCCATCTCCGTCTCTACTCTCAGTGCTGTGCCCACCTCCAACTCACAGCCAGCTGCTAGTGCCATCCCCACCCAGATCTTACCTGGAGGAGCGCAGATCATTAGTAAGCATAATGTTGTCAGTTCAATACAAAAATAGTGTTTTACAGGCCAGTAACATACACCAAAAGCATTTTATAAGAAAAGGTATGATATTTAGTCTCCAGGTTACTGCTTTTTGCTTAGATTATTTCAGATTTTTAGAATCAGTATACAGTTGTAGATGAGTAATTTAGAATTGGGAAAAATAAATGTATGTGCCATTTCTGTAAATGACCTCTACATTCTTGCATATGAAGGTGTGTTGAACATTGGCAGTGAACATGTTTTGTTAACATTTACAGGTGCCAGTGGATTGCAAGGGGAGAGTGATGGTGCTAAGTGGGTGGTGTCAACTGGAGGTCAAGTGAATCAGGCCCAAGTGGTACCACAGCCAGACGACTCCCCGACCACGGAGACTGGCAAAACACGGCTTCGGCGAGTGGCGTGCACCTGCCCCAACTGTAAGGATGGCGACCGTGGGGGTGACAACAAAAAGAAGGTGCATGTGTGTCACATCCCCGGCTGCAACAAGATGTATGGCAAGACCTCACACTTGCGGGCACATCTTAGGTGGCATTCTGGGGAGCGGCCCTTTGTGTGCTCCTGGCTCTTCTGCAATAAGAGGTTCACTCGCTCTGATGAACTCCAGGTGTGTGCCAGTGTGTTGTTTCGGATATGGAGGGTTTGATGAGGTATTAGGCTTATTTCAATCCTGTCATTATTTTTACACATGAATTAGTGTTATGTTGTTGAACTTCTGCATCATGTGGAGTTACTGCATAGTTCATCCTCATACCACCGTTATTATTTTTGTAATTTGTTATCCAGTCTTGCTGTCATCTTTTGGACACAATTGCTGTATATTTTAACTATGTTTTATTGTTTCTTAGTCTACTATATGAATTCATAGCATTATTCAACTCCCCTACACCACCACCAGTTTTTCCCTCATTTATATTTTGACATAACCTCTCTCGGCAGAGGCACAAGAGGACACACACAGGAGAAAAGAGATTTCATTGCCCTGAGTGTCAGAAGAGGTTCATGCGGTCGGACCATCTCTCCAAACATGTCAAGACTCATACCAAATCTAAGGGGATGGTGAGTAACTGGAGTGGTTTCTCAAATGTAAGTGACTGTCGTGGTTTGATATTGCGGGGAAGTTGGGGTAAGTCTATCTCAAACTGGTTGTCTTTTTGTGCTTTGTGTATCCCTGTGTGATTTATTTATTTATTTTTTGTTGTTTTTGTCCCTTAATACAACTGTGCTAGTTATCCTTACCCTCTCCCTGTTTATTTTATGTGACATTGTACATAGTTTTCATAGTTTCCCATGCCAAGAAGTTTCCATTTTTTGATGAATTACCCTGTTTTCCTTGTGTTTGTCATAAATGCTAGTTCTGATTGTAGCTGTTTTGTAAGTTCATGATTAAATACTGTCTTGATAGCCAAATACCAGGCAGTGAATACCCAGCATGATTTACATTGGCCTACTCATCTCAGGTGAGTTGCTTTGTCACTTTCATTCATGTGCTCTGATACATTTGCATAAGATTGAAAAGAAAACATTATGCTGTACAGTATTGATCTCACAAAGAAACCAATATTAAAGGCCATGAGTTAACAAAATGAATTCGAAAAAGTGTTATAATGGAACATAGTAACAGCTTCCCAAAGTATAGAATGCTATTTCAGTGTATCCTTGCTATTGTATATAGTCATTTATATGTTAATAGATAGATATCAGAGGCAAGAGATCTGAGATTATATCTTTCCTGTGTTTGAATGTTGTAAAGAAATGTGAAAGGAGTATAACATTACAGTAAATGGACCAAGTATGGATTGTTGATATACTTTGTGTTAAAAAAATCTAAATATTACATCATTTTAACTATCTATCTTTTAACCATATAAATTATAAGTTATAATTTGTTTTGATTGGTTTGGATAATGAGACTTGTGTTTTGTTCCTCCACAGAACATCCCCAACCCGTCTCAATCTTCAGAAAGCAGCAACTCATCAGATGCTGGGGAAAAGATGCTCATCACCATCCCGGACCAGTCTGGGGACCCTTTGCACATCTCCACTGATGGGGAAGTACCAGCCAATGTCCCTCAGCCCCAGTAGTCCCTTTGGTCCCAGAACACAATTTGTATAATGTGTACAGTGTGAGAAAGAAGTGTGTTAAGCTTATAAAAGATGTTTCATGAATGTGGAGCTCAGTTAACTTGCTGACCCAGTTCTTTTATATTAATTCATACCTTTGATGTGTTTTAGATACAGGTGAAGTGTTGTGATGTGTGTGTGTGTGTGTGTGTGTGTGAAGGGATTTCATGCTTTGGTCCAAGTGGGAGGTGTTCTGGGTGAGCCTCAAACATTGTCCACCAAGTTTTGCTCAAGGTTCTGCTAGTTTCACCCTTCCTAAAACATTGGCATAATTTCTGCCACCTAAAAATCCATTGCTGATTTTAGTAAAGAAAAGCCTCATTAATTTATTCTTAGTTCTAATTTCTTGATAATTTACTGTTTTGTTTTAGTCAGGCTAACAAAGCTCATCATGTATATTGTAGAATGGTGAGAGGTAGCCAGGTGGATGTCGTCAGCAAAAGCACACAAAGGTTTGCAACACTGTTTTAGGTTAAATTTTAGAACTTTCATTGCTTTTACTTGGCAGATTTTATTGAGCAATTATTGTATTAAGTTATTATAATTATAATATTTTGTACACATAAGTTAGTTGTACAAATCATTTACTTTTAGTGATTATTGTCATCCTTTGTCAAAAGAAAGTTCAGCATCTGTTCTGTTCACACCTTAGTCTGTCTTTTGCACAAAGAAAACATTCCATAACACAAAGTATAGCACCAACAAATGTATCAGCCTTGTGCACTTACATCTTTTAGTGTCATTTAATTTGTAATTTAAGAAACTGAAGAATGTGTTCTCTTACATTTCTATAAATAAGTTTATTTAATTATGGCAAGTAATGTTGCTGTGACATGGGTGGTGGACATCTCATCATGTTAACGGGAGTGTTGCTTGCTGCCCTAACACAGCCACTAGTGCACCTACCCTCAGCTGTCCTGCTGTGTCTGCGGCGGTCTGGAGGGACGTTACTTTTTCTTTCTGGCATGCCTGTCGGCTGTTTTTAAGTGTTAATCTGAAGCTCCCCACAGCTGGTGGCACAGGGAAGTCAAGAAGGTAGGAATGAGTAAGTGTCTTCCTAGTCAAGTGACTGCATCTGTTTCAGTGTTATCTTAATGGATTTATAGATTATATATATATTATTTATTTACTGTATAGCAAAATGTCTTTTTACATTTTTATATTGTATATACTATATATACATATATATATATATATATGGTGAAATGTGAAGCTCATTGTTCACATTTTTTTTCTTCACCAAGTTGGTTGGTACCTGAACTGGTAGGTTGTCTGTTGTCTTGGCTTTAAGAGGTTCAGGTAATTTGTCAAGAAAGACAAGAATCATTTTATGGCAGCTCATTTATAGTGGTAGGAACTTATTTTCTAAGAAACATAGTAAATAGGTGCCTTGCCATATTTTGTAAAAAAGAACAAAATGTTGCTAGTGATAAATATGCACAAAGTTTTGAGTGTTTGTCATTTTCCTTTATCTTTATTGTATTCGTGCAGTGGTGGTGTTAATTGAATTGACGAATGCAGTGAAGATTCAGGGCAGAGTCAAAACTAAGCTATGTCAAGAACATCACAATGAGCTTATTGCTACTTTAAAATGAAACTTGGAAAATCAACTCGAACCAAGAGTAACATGGATGATGGAAAATGGTGTTTAAGTGTACTAAAATCAACTCGAACCAAGAGTAGCACGGATGATGGAAAATGGTGTTTAAGTGTACTTAAGTCTTTATTACAAAAATCCTTTGTACAGAACTGAAAGTATGCATTTAGTGGTGTGCCTGACTTCTTAATATAAAACTTTCAGAAGATGACAAAAAACAACTGAATGACATGAAAGGCTGCTGGAAAAATGGTTTCTTATGCTTATAAATTTTTAAAGAACAATTTGACATCAGCCTCTTCAGCACATTCCTCTGGCTGGAGTCCATCAGAGTCCTGGATGGTTGGGTCTCCTCCATGATCCAACAGGACTCTAATGACCTCCAGGTGGCCACACGATGCAGCGTAGTGCAGGGCTGTCTGTCCCTCACTGTCTCTGGCGTTGACATCTAGCTTCTGCTCCAGGAGATACTTGGCTATCTCTTGGTGGCCTCTGTCTGCAGCCCAGTGGAGGAGAGTCATTCCATTCTCATCCTTCTCCATTATTTTTCCTAGCTCCAGGTTTTTTACCTTCTCCACATTATTTTCTTTGACCCAGTCAAAGGGGTTCTTGTCTTCGTCCTTTGTGAAATCATCTGGTTGCTGCTGAAGAGTGCTGACCCTCATCCAACTGGAGGAGTAGGCTCCACTTTTGTCACTGCTTGCCTTCAGTTCCCATTCAGGGTCAGTTTCTCTCATGGCACTCACATATTCAATCATGGCATTGTGTTTGCTCATGTCACCCATATCCTTCCATGCATCCCATTTCTGCTTGCCCTTAAAATCAAAGAAGCCAGGCTTGGGAATATTGCAAGGACCTTCAGTTGCTTGCTTGTATCTTGCATAGAAATGCAGTAATTTGTCTTGGGGCAAGCTAGAGGCAAGTGTTTGTAAGTATGAAGCAGCTTTGTTGAACAGAACTTCCACTTCTCCCTCAATGGGAGCACAGTCTAAATCATCCATGTTGAATCTAAGAATTCCACCACTGAGATTACAGTCTAACATGAAAACTACTGTTGTCACCTGTACAGACACTTTCTTAAGCTACTTGGTTGGGTTAACATCCAATATATGTCCCTCTAACAGGTGTGAGCCTTTGTTCATAGCAGAATCATAGCCATTCTTATTGCCAAACTGAATAAAGCCAAAGCCCTTACTCATCCCAGTGGATCGGTCAAATATTACATTTGAGCTCACGACATAACCAAACTGTGCAAAGTGCTGACGGAGTTCCTTGTGTCCCACTGTCCACGGCAGGTTGCCAACAAACACCTTGAATACGTTGCGAGATGCCATCTAGCTTCTGAGAATGGTTCAACTGTGCAGCGTCTTCTCTGTGCTGGGCACAACTGACAAGACAGCCCACGGCTCTTGCCTCAGTTCTCAGGTGGTGGAGGTCCTGGTGATCTGAAACACATGAATGGTGTGAGAGCCAGGCAAGTTGGACTCAGCTATGTTGGTTGTGTCAGCATCAAAGTTCAATAAAGGCAGCTGTGTGCACGACAAATTCCACTTGTGCAGCAGGTGCTCCAGGGACCAGTCTGAGGCTCGCTCCTGATAAGAAAAGATGAAGTGTGCCCCAGGATTGTGTTCCAGAAGATAGGACACTGTCACTAGAATGTCCTCAAACACTGAGGGGTCATAGAAGCAGTCAGATCCCAGGATGACATCAACTGGCCCCAGGTGCAGCAGTTCAGGTGTGAACACCCCCCATGTGAGGCCTATCACTGCCACAGAGCCAGCCAAGCCATTAGCTTGACAAGACACCTGGCAGTTCCTGAGGCACTTGGGCAGCTGTCCTGAGTCGGAGAGGATCACCTGGGCACCACACTTAGCGGCCACGATCCCTGGAAGCGCCGTGCCAGCACCAATTTCTAGGACTGTGCGGTTGGCAAAGGCCCTGCGGTGGTGCCACACATACTGTGCCAACACTGGGGCACAGGGCCAAGTGTACATGCCATAGCTGGGGCTTACCACCTGCAATGGGACACATGGGGCTGTCAAGTGTACGCATAATTCAAGGAAACCATCTCTCAGTTGAGAGGATCATCCACTTCCTTGAACAGGATGATTGGTAGAGATAGAGAGGGAGTCATCATTTAACTAAAAATTAGTTTGAAAAGTAAAATGATTGTTACATAAATTATTTCACTAAGTCAACTCTCAAAATATTATAGTAATTACATCAAAAGAAACAAAAATCACAACTAAATGATAAAAATGTGGCACTGTCACTAAGAAACCGTCACATGCGCTCACCTCGATTCCTGGCTCCCGCTTCACAGCTCCTCCACCTAGCTGATCTGATGTCACATACATGAAGCCATGCTATTGGTCAATGAGAGAGAGAGAGAGAGAGAGAGAGAGAGAGAGAGAGAGAGAGAGAGAGAGAGAGAGAGAGAGAGAGAGAGAGTGTGTGTGTGTGTGTGTGTGTCACTGTTTGTTTGATCTGCTGCAGTCTCTGACGAGACAGCCAGACTTTACCCTACAGAGCGAGCTCAGAGCTCATTATTTCCGATCTTCGGATAGGCCTGAGACCAGGCACACACCACACACCGGGACAACAAGGTCACAACTCCTCGATTTACATCCCGTACCTATTCACTGCTAGGTGAACAGGGCTACGTGAAAGGAGACACACCCAAATATCTCCACCCGGCTGGGGAATCGAACCCTGGTCCTCTGGCTTGTGAAGCCAGCACTCTAACCATTGAGCTACCGGACGTGTGTGTGTGTGTGTGTACAGGACCTGGGCTTTATGCTCGTGTGGCCCCGTCTCCATTACACTCATCTAATTTCTCTTTAAAACTATGCACACTCGTTGCTGACACCACTTCCTCACTCAAACTGTTCCAAGTCTCAACACATCTTTGTGGGAAACTATATTTTTTAACATCTCTCAGACATCTTCCTTTCCTCAGTTTCTTACTATGCGATCTTGTGCTTCTAATGACATATTCTTCTCTCAGGATTAGTTTCTCATTATCCACTTGATCCATTCCGTTAATCAATTTATAAACTTGTATCAGATCCCCTCTCTCTCTTCTCTGTTCCAGGGTTGGTAGATCCATAGCTTTTAGTCTCTCCTCATATGTCATCCCTTTAAATTCTGGAACCATTCTTGTAGCCATTTTTTGTAGTCTCTCCAATTTCCTTATGTGTTTCTTTTTATGGGGGTCCACACAAATCCTGCATATTCCAATCTAGGTCTTATTTTAGTACTTATCAATTTCTTCATCATTTCTTTGTCCATATAGTGAAATGCTAATCCAATATTCCTTAACAAATTATATGTCTCTCTGAAAATTCTATCAATATGGTTTACCGGTTGATTGTTTTCTTCCATCGTCACTCCCAAGTCCTTTTCCTTTTTTTACCTTCTCTAGTTCTACCCCATCTCCCATCTTATAGATTCCCACTGGTCGTCTTTAACTTTTTCCCATTATCATGATATGGCTTTTGTCCACATTGAATTCCATCTCCCATGTTTTTACTCCATTTCCAGATCTTGTTTAAGTCTTCCTGCAGTATTTCACAATCCTCTTTTTGTTTAATGACTCTGCACAGTTTTGCATCGTCCATGTGTGTGTGTAATTCACCACAGTTGCCTGTTGGTCACCCAGCCAGTCTTCCCCATTACGGAGCGAGCTCAGAGATTATAGACCGATCTTCGGGTAGGACTGAGACCACAACACACACTCCACACACCGGGAAAGCGAGGCCACAACCCCTCGAGTTATGTCCCGTACCTATTTACTGCTAGGTGAACAGGGGCTACACATTATATATATATATATATATATATATATATATATATATATATATATATATATATATATATATACACACTATGTGCGTGTGTGTGCGTGTTATTGACCAATAGCGTGGATGCATATAATATGTGACGTCAAATCAGCTGTGGGAGGAAGGAAGAAAAAAAAAATAATGTCTTCTTATGATGTAAAAGTACTTCTTCCATTTATTATCCCTTTATTCCTTTTAAGTTGCCTGTATTAATGTAGGAAAAAGAATAAAAATCTTCACGTCTTGCTACATAAAATTGCTTCCTCCATTTATCATCTTTTTTTTCCTTTTATCTCCCTTAGTTTTATTCTCATTCATATCCCTCTTTTTCTTGTTTTCCTTCATCTCCTGTTTCATTCTTACTCTTCTCTTATTTGTTATTCTCTTCCCCTACTTGTTACTCATTTTCTTTAGATCTAATGTTTTATTACCATTTCCTCCTAATCCCTTATTTATTACCATACTCTCTCTCTCGTTGACCAATAGCCTGGCTTCATATATGGGACGTTAAATCAGCTGGGTGGAGGAGCTGCTAAGGGGAAGCCGGGAATGGGGGCGAGCGCACGGGACGGTTTCTTAGTGACAGTGCTAAAAATGCTTATTGTTGTGTGTATTAAGATAAAAAAATACGTAAGGGAGAGGAAAATAATCAATGCACACACGCACAAAAAAAATAAAAAAATAAATAACACTAAAAATGGATACAAAGGGATAACATGGAAATGTGACTACAGCAAAACTCTATCCAACTGTCAGTGTCAATCTCATTTGTGGCAAACAGAAATCAGGAAACATGACAGGAGAGCAGGGCGTGGGCATCTCGGCGCCGCCAGTGAGCGTGAGGCACAAGGCTCAGGGGCTGCCCTAACACCCCACCCTGCCACCGACATTCCCTTCAGGACACCGGCCCCTTTCAACTCCCCTCAGGCACCCACACCACGCCCTCGCACACCTCGCCACCCTCACCTCTGGGATAAGCACCTCCAGACACTCGGCGGGAGGATTCCTGCTGCCGGAGGATCGGAAGAGGAACTTGCGTGTATGCGGCGAGACTTCGGCCATGGAGGGAGGCAGGGACCCGGGCCGCTTTCTATAATTGTTTACACGCCGCTCACTCGTAGTAAATGTAATGTATCCTTTTCTTTTAGAAATTCTATATTAATTTATCGTAGATGCGAGTGATTTTATTTTTACTATTGCATATATTTTATCAATGCATTGAATTCTGCAATTAAGCTTTTTGCGACATAAGAAAGTAATCCATTATCGTTATTATTCATATTGACTATATTGGAAGATTATTCTATGCATTGTCAAGGCAGGAAAAGGGAAATTTTATATACCTTTTCCAAACATAGAAAAAGTATATACGCAATCCAATTTACCTTATATCACATAAATGTTTACTCTTGTATTTATAAAAAAGATAAAAACTATAGTTGCATGATTACTGGTGGTGAAAAAAAAATATTTATACTTGTAAGGAACCATCGCCACATCGTCCAGCTGGCGTGACGTTGAGGCCAAAGAGGCAGAGCTGTCGCTGCCACGGTAAGAGAGAGGTTGTCATTGTCGGCTGCTCCCTCATCACACTAACATGGTAAGCTCCTGTGTTCCAGACTGGCAGGATTAGTGTGTTATTCCAGATGAAGTATGTGTGTATATTTGTGTGAGTGTACGGCTGGGGGATGATGGGTGTGACTGGCTGGCCGGCGTTTGCTACAAAAACTTGTGCATCGTGGATTTGTTAGTGTGTGTTTATTTGACGTGTTGTGGTGAAGGACTGGTTACTGTGTGTTTGGGTGGAGTGACGGCTATCCGAGTTTCCCTGTGTTTTATTTATTGGATTTTATAATTGCTTGTTTTTTTAAGTCAAAACATTATTCTCTTATCCTGTCATGTTTTACCTCCGCTGACCTTTCAATAAGCTGCTGAAGCACCGAGTAAAAGCCACCGATGTAAGATTCATTTGGCAAGTTGACGAGTGAGTGGTTGAATTTCCTTCTGTGGCTTTCATGTGACAGGTCAAGTCAAGTCAACCATTCTTACTTTGCTCCCACACTTTCCATATGTTTGTCGGGGTTATCTATTTTCCTCATAGCAGAATTGTCTTTACATGCAATATATATATATATATATATATATATATATATATATATATATATATATATATATATATATATATAATATGGTAAATTTGCAGTTTGAGCCAATACACCCTATCTTAAATTTCTTTTTCCCTAAGTCTAACAAGCTTGGGGACCTCCTGGGAAAGCGGGGTTTTTGGGTGGGGAAAGCAAAAATGAGGCAATTTGAGGGTGTCCGAAAAAAATTCTAAGGAAAAAATACCAATTTTTAAGAAAAAAGGGGAAAATCACAAAATTCATGAGTACTTTTCACTGAAATTATCCTAACCTAACATAATAACCTCTCCCCTTCCCACTCCTCCCCCCTAACAAGCTTGGGGGACTGTGGGGAATCGGGGGAGCCAAAAAAGGCGAGATATGGCGATCAAAAAATCTAAGGACAAAAACCTAACGTAACCTAACCGGGGAGCCATGCTCCCCCAGACCCTCCCCTACAACACTAACCTAGCCCTAACATAAACCTATCCTAGCCGGGGGGGGTTGCGCCCCCGGACGCACCCCATCCCTGGACCCCCCTGCAACACTAACCTAACCCTAACATAAACCTAACCTAATGTATCCTTGCTTTGGGGCAGCTTCCCTCCCCCCACACCGGTTCTTTTATAGCTTCACACAAAATGCCCTACCTCTACCAATTCCCCTCCTCACAATACCTTAACGAAAGGATGAAGGCCCTGGCTGGTCCTCTTCTTGATTGTACAGCTTTTCTTATGTCCAACTGAAAAGGAATGTCGGTAATCACAACACTGTCTTGCCCCCAGCCCGCATCCCCAAGTGTGACCAGCGTCGGGTCTGGTGCCCGGTCACCCGCTCGCTCGGCTGCCCCACGTGGCGGCAGCGGCGTTGGAGGCTCCACTGTCAGGCAGCGCAAGACCACCACCACTACTGCCAGCCGCAGCACGGCATCCACGGGCGGCATGTGGAGGTTCTACACTGACGACTCTCCTGGCATCAAGGTGTACGTTTCTGGGACTCTTGGCACTTGGCTCTTGTTTGGGACCATGGTTTACTGATTGCCTGGTCATGTTAGTTGCTGTATGGTATTTGCCTGTTGGTGCTGAATGTTAGGTTCAATGGTAGGGTTGGTTGTCTTGTCATTACCCAGCCTCTGTTCTTCAGTAAGTACCTTCTGAGTAATGGCGTGAGTCAGGGTTGAGTTAGTTCTTTGCATCTGTTTGATTTGCTTTCCCCATGGATGTTTGGTTGAAGGGAATCAGTGTTTTCTTTCAGGGAAGCAGTGGTATGTTGGTGAATTAAGTGAAGTAATCTCTTCCTCAGTGGTCCACTGCCAGTGCTGGTTGGTTCCCTGGTGTTCATTGCCACTGTGTTCATGTTGCACATCTGGGGCAAGTACACCCGAGCCTAATACCACCACCACAACCATGCACCCCAAGGACCGCCACACCCGTGACTTCACCTTACGTTTATGGAAAGGATATTTTATGTTGACCATTCCATAGACCAGTTATGTAAAGTGTTAAGGTTAAGAGATGTTTTATATAATAAAATAATAATGTGAAGCAAGTTATTATTGAAACTTTCAGTGGTGATATAATAATTTGGCAGCTCTATGGTCAGTATATTTTTGAAATGGTAACAATAATAAAACTATTGGCAAACTAAGAAAAATGCTTAAAAAACAAGTCCGTACCACGGTGGTACTGGCGAGACACTGGAATGTGCGAAGTCACTAAGTAGAACACATTTTTAACAACAAATGCCTATATTGTCACACTAAGGTCCTGCTAACACTAAAACAATGCTTGGTGAACTCTGTCTGTTTACTAGACAAAGTCAACATTGTGCATGTTGGTTGTCCATCCACACAGGCACACATGGCAAGCAGTCACTACTAGGCAGACACCTTGATCTTGTGCACTCTGGTCCTCAGTTCTGCTCAAACAAGGGGCATTGAGTGAGTGGACAAGGCCTAACACACAAAAGGTAACCTATATGAAGATTATTACCTTTAATAACAGTAATTCTGGTTGGTGATATGTCCTGTTTTAGATGTGCTTTACAGGTTGTTAGTCTCATAATGTGAACAGTGGACTTGAGACCAATAATACATTTGTAATGATGGCTACACCATGTCTAGTACTGGAGGACACGAGACCAATAATACCTTTGTAATGATGGCTACACCATATCTAGTACTGGATGGATTATCAACTGAATACAATACTGTACATGATCACCTGAATTGTGTGTATAATACTTTGTAAAAGTAGTGAAAATCATCTTGCTGTTTCTGTACAGCATAAAAAATCAGGTCATACAATTTGTCAATCTTAGGCTGAAGTGTGAGATGTTGTCTTTGTCATTACTGACTAACTATGAACTGTTGATCACTGTAATGATGAAACAACATCTGGAATGTCATAGATCTCACTGAGGCAACACTACAAATGTACAAATAACACCAGCAAAGTACAGGGTAGCACTCACTCTCTTCCTTCTGGCCTAATAAGTGTGAAGATTAACTACGCCTGAGTATCACTGTCATGATAATCAGAAAGATGCACCTGATATAAGACTCGCTTGTTTAAAACTCATTAAAGAAAAAACTTTTGCAATATATCACAATAATAACCATAACATGAACACAATACATGAACAATTGTAGGAACAATTTTTTTGTGTTAGGACTCCTCACAACACGAATCCTGTGTACTTGTGACCCTAAAGCTTGGCAGGAATTAAAGGCTTCCTGAATGTGTGCAAGATTCTACAGGAGTGGATGGTCTCTGTGTTCCTACACGAGTGGAAGGCTGGCATTCCTGCTCTTCATTGTAATGCATAGATTTATCTGGAAGCACACTGTGAAGTGCAAGGATTTTCAGGAATCATAAATCTTGTTGCAGGATGGATTGCTGTAGGAATGTAAGCTTTGTATGTGTCAAACTAAACATTACTAAGTAGCCTAATGTAAACTCACAACCATAATGTCAGCACCCGACACCATCCTGCCTCATGCCAAACTAAGCCACAAATGAGGCATACAGCATTCTGCTGCCAATACTCATCATACAAATATTTAAAATCAATAACAAAAGAGCAACCTTTACATGTATCCTATGAATATTTGATTAATAAAAGTGTTCAACAAACTGCACCAAAAAGCTAGCTGTGATCCCAAATTTGTACATACTACTATTGCAACTCGGTCAGATTTTTGTTTTGACACCAACTTAACTGCCTATTGCAGAAGTTTTATGACTTCTGTGTAATGCGTTCCAAGTAGGCAGCATATGCCTCTTCTTTGTACATGAGTGCGGCTGCAGCAGGATCCTCAGCCTGAGTGATGCCTCTGCCCACAATGATCACGTCAGCACCTCGCTCCAGCACGGCAGCTTTGGGCGTCACATACTGTTGGCATAAAGAGGGAAAGTAAAGTAAGAGGAACAAGGTTATGGAAGTAAAGAACAGATAGATGTTTTGCTGAGAGGTTCCTTCACACTAACCTGCTGACCAAGAGCGTCACCAGCCTTCTTCAGCTGCACACCCGGGGTGAACAGGATGAAGCGTGGGTCACTGCTCACACTGCTCTGGGACACCATGCCCACAACAAAGTAGGTGTGATTCTCTGCCATTTTGATACACCCTGAAATGATTTAAATTAAAGAAGGTGGTCCATCCACAAAATAGTCAATATGAATTTCTTTTTTCCAGGAACAGAACTTGAAAATCAGAAATTATGACTATTAGTTATTATTATTGATTAGTTATTGATTCAGTGAAATACCACCTCTAAATATAGTTTTCAGTAGCCATACTCATCTCCAGTTTTACTCCATTAATTTATGGAAAATTATGCTGAAATACAAACCTTGTACATACTCCTGTGAGGTGAGGGTTCCTTCAGAACTCATCTGTGCAATAAGGACACAGCCTCTGGTGCGACCATTGGCAGCTGACATGAGCCCTGTCACACCATGGAGAGCAATGACATTCAAATGAGAGACTGTTGACTTACAAGTAAAATTAGTTTTATTTGAAATTTCAAATGTTAGCAGT
Organism: Portunus trituberculatus; assembly: GCF_017591435.1. NCBI lineage: Eukaryota > Metazoa > Arthropoda > Malacostraca > Decapoda > Portunidae > Portunus > Portunus trituberculatus. The sequence continues at coordinate 14,874,073 of NC_059281.1, forward strand.
TCTCGAGTCATTAATGCGGTATGTGAAGTGTGCCCACCTTTGATGATCCCGTCCCCTGGCAGGCCGTGAGCGGTGACCAGGTGTGCCCACTCCACAACATTGTGGCTGCCACCCCCATACTGCTGGGCAACTGTGTTTCCAATATCACCAAATTTCCTAAAAAGTTATTTGCACAATTACTCTAAGAACTGTAAAGGTCAAAATTATTAAATTGCCAAATAAAAGACCAGGCAAATAATTAAACCTGTAAGAAAATTAATAATATATGAATGTTATTTAAAACAAGTGACAATAAATGCTATGCTCTTTCAATGAACCTATCTATCTGTGTCATGGGACAAATGTCACTAATGAAAGGTCTCAACTTTAGCAACCTAACAAGTTGCCTCACCGGTCTTCAAAGAGGAGGAAATTGTATTTCTCTGCCAGGACCTTCAGCTTGTCAATAGTGTTCTGACTAAAGTCTTGAAGGATGTCAATGTGAGTCTTCAGCAGGCATATGTGAGGCCCCACCTGCAACAGAACAATGATTCACACTATAGAATCTCACCACAAAGATAATTATAGCATTCTGGAGCAAAATCCCTGCCAGAAAGTGCTAATCCGATCCAGCATCACATCAAGTTCATCTAAAGCAACCACTGAAAAATCATATTATACTGATTCATCTCAAACTCTCTCTCTTCCATCCCTGAACAAGACATGTCCTGAAGTGAGAGACACCTTGTCAGCCAAAGTGAGCAGCTCCTGAGAGGTGCTGACATCTGCTGCCACACACAGGTTGGTCTTCTTTGTTGACATCAGTTCAAACAGATTGCGAGCCAGAGGGTGGTCTGTGGTGGCGATGCGTGATTCAAAAGTGCAGTGTTTGCGGTCCTTTACCAGCACACCTGTAAGGTTTGCACCACAAAGCATTTAATACCTTGGGCATTAACATACTGTACTGTGATATGAAGTATGAACATAAACTTAATATCTATCTAATAAGGCCAGCAGTAATTTTCCAGGGGAGAAAATATCAGACTCACCATTCTTGTAGGATACCTTGTCCTTGGTTACGATAGAAGTTTCATTGTGGGTTCCAATGAACTCCTTGACCGACTCAAGTACCTCGGAGGTGATGCAGCCGTGCTTGTGGAGGATGGACATCAGCTGTGGCAGAAGGTCACATGAGGGCACAAGACACATTATCCTTGGTGGTGTGGGTATTCTTGAATATCCTGAGAGTGAATAGTACAATCTTTAAGCAGCTCCACACTATCAATGTTCTACTCATTTTCACAATAATCAGTCAATCATTGCCATATTAGTCACACACAAAGCCACATTCCTCACAAGCTCAATAATGAGTTACTAGAAATTTGTGCACCTGCTAATATGTATGAGGCATCTAATTTACGAAGAAAAATGTAACTTGTGTACTTCAGCGGTATAATAAGTGAGAAATATCAGTGCAAAAATTGTGTACTGGCATTCTTCTGAGTGAAGGATGGATGAGAGCAACTAACCTTTATTATACCAAGTACAGAGACCACATTGATGCCGGTGGCGTTTAGGTTAGCTGCTCCTCCCTGCTGACGGTCCAGGAACACCACTGCATCCTTCACCTCAAGGCCCAGCTCACGCAGAGTCTGAGAAATGACCATTATTAACTCCTTTATTCCTCGGTACTATCATAAAGGCCAAAAGCTAAATCAAGTTAAGAAAATAAGCAACCTGTCTTCCAAACTTAGTATAGGCATGGTCAATTGCATTTTCCCTTAATTTTATGTTCTCCATTCTAAGAATCAATTAGTTGTTGAGTTTTGTAAGACTATCAGCACATCAATAGAATTAAGATTAATGGTTGTGAGTTAACTGATCCTGGTACATTATCACAAGGGAAGATACTAACTCACCTCTACTGTCTCATACACAGAGCTGCCGGACACAATGACATCCTCCACCATGAGGCAACTACAGCCCTTGCTGTAGTTGCCCTCCACCAGCTTCTTGGTGCCGTAGCCCTTGGTCTCCTTGCGGCGGATCAGCATTGGAATGTCCTAAGGAGGACAGCAGACAGGTAGAGGTGAAAATAAATACTGACACTGTAAATTGCAGTTCATTAAGTGTTTGGTGCAAACACACACTATTCATGCAGATAACCGTGACTTTTCCTCACCTCCCTCAAGGACATGATGGTGGCAATGGGTAGACCAGTGTAGGCCACACCACACACCAGGTCGTAGTTGCTGCTGGGCCGCACTGCCCACAACAACTTTGCAACTGTCTCCTGCAGGTGATGAAGTGCAACTTAGATTACTATAAATGCCACCAGATATGATCTTGTGTGAGGTGGATTATTTTAAGAAAAATGTTTATCTGAATAACAATAAGAAAACTTCCCACTTCCAACAGCTACTGTAGGCCCGGTCAAGTAGACGCATTAGGCGTAGCCAAGAGACAGGCCCTTCAGCTGCTCCAGGGAGGGCTGAGATTCTACAGTCTTTCATATGGTGGATCTTCAATATCAAACACATCAGTTACTGGCAGCTCCATTAACTTGATGACTTCCTGCAATCGCTGTTAAATAAACCTCCTGTGACACGCTATACAGTGTACTGCAGGATAGGCAGGTAGCCTCAAACTCTTTGCTGGACCAGATTACTCTCCTACAGGAGGACTCTTGCACTGGCAGCAGCTGTGGACCACCACAGATAGGTGGAAATCTTGAATTCTAACATATATACTAAGAAAGTAGACCAGCACCAAGCTGTCTTTACATGAGTGTACTGGTCATGGCAGAGGGAGACATGGAGATCCTTTTTTTTTTTTTTTTTCATTACGCCTGAGAAAAAAAAATGAATAAAAAAAAAAAAGGGATCCTAAGGTCTCCCTCTGCCGCAACTAGTACATAAGGTTAGGACATAACAACCTGGGAAGTGTCAATTCCTTGAGTCTTCTTTAAACACTCCAGTTACAACTGAAAATCCTATCAATTTTGACCAAGAAAAAACAAATTTCTAAGGTATGCAGAAAATAACTAAATTAATAGTGGTTTAGAAACAAAGGTGGCAATTATTCTATTTGTAACTGGCACTTAATACTAACCTAAAAAGTTACTGTAAAAGAAAAGGAAGAGACACTACCATGATCTTGGGATGAGAGACGACTGTACGGAGATCAAAGTAAAAAGGAGACTGCATGCCACTCTTGAGGGTGAAGGAGCCAAATTTTATGGCCCCTATCTTGTACAGGTCCAGAGCACATTGTTCCACGAGAGCCTCGTCCATCCTGATGGGGGTGCAGGCAGTACAACACAAAAAGCGGGGCGATGAAACTGCTGCAGGGTCAGGTGTGGGAAAGAGGGAAGAGGTTCTGTGAAATGTGAGTGTAGGCAGAGGTGCTTATAGCACGACGGACACGGACGGCAGCAGTAACAGGAGATAAAAGGAATTTGTGAGGTGATGGTGCAGACTAGGAACCTACTGGAGGGGTAGGAAAGGGAGGGTGGCGAGTGACGAGTGACGCGGGATAGGAAGGCAGTGAGTGGAGGACGGAGGGTAAGGCAAAGCAGGCCAATATGGAGATAAGGCCAGGAACAGAATGAACACCAAGGAGTCACAGGACAGAGGAGAGAAGAGATCGGAGGGATGCTGGAACTGAGTTGCTAGCGATGAGATACTAGTTTCCTTTCTGTTTCACTCCCTCTCACTTCCTAACTTTTTCAATTTTCCCAACATTCTGAAGAATACTGGATCTTTACAATTACACCATTACTGTTTGGGGATAACAGGTACTTCGGGCTGTTTAAATCCCCACACATTTGTCACTCTCAATTCTAGCGGCCGCGGGCTCAATCCCCGTCCACTCTATCGGGGTCTGTAAATATGACACGCTGCTGTATCCAAGGAAAAAGATTTATTAATTTTCCTTTTATCTTCCTTACATTATACAAACAATTAAGTGTTCAGGCACCACAAACTGCGTGTGTGTATATGCTTTACTTGAATGGATTACATGGATGTATAAAGAAGTTGATTTGTATAAGAAATTTCAATGTTCAATTGTATAGGAAATTTCATGAGGATGAGTAGTGTGACAATAGAAAACTTGTTTTGTATGAAGGCTGGTGAGGTCCAGGTTGGATAACTGTATTTTGCTTTTATTTATTCATTTACTTTTTATGAGAGAGAGAGAGAGAGAGAGAGAGAGAGAGAGAGAGATGTTCATTCCTCTTTCCTCTCTCCCGTCTCCCAATCATTAATAACTAACGTAAACCCAATATTCATCAAATAAAACCAATCAAATCTTATTCTACGGCTAGAACTAATACACGCAATTTATTATTATTATTATTATTATTATTATTATTATTATTATTATTATTATTATCATCATCATCATCATTATCAAAATCATTATTGTTATCATTTAGTTTTATTTGTCTTTTTATCTATTTTCCATTAGATATTTGATTTATCTAGCACTCTTCATTCTTCACTCTTCACTCTTCAATCACTATCAGTAGCAGTGAGGCAGAGGTAAGGGAGAGGTATGTGCGTCTCCTCCACTCATAATTCCGTAAAAAAAATAAATAAATAAAAATAAAATAGATAAATAAATAAGTAAATAAAAGTAAATAATAATAATAATAATAAAAACATTTATTATCATCAGAACAAAACACATGGTATCACTTTAGGTTTGAGATATGACAGCGTACGTAGTTAATTCAACCTTGAAAAAGAGTGATGTGCGTCCGTCTCCTCCACTCATAATCCCGTTAAAAAGAACATCCATTATCCTCAGAGAAAAACACATAATATCACTACAGGTTAGAGATATGATGACAGCGTTGTTAATTGACCCCTGGAGCCGCACACAATGATTCCACCAACGATAATGGAAACTACAAATGATTAACCCCAATTTTCTTTATATTAATCGTTATTTATTCGTTTTTCGTTATTTGATTTTGTTTGCTTCGCGTCTTTCGTTTGTTTATTTGTCTGATTTATTTTAGTGTTTGCGTCTTAGTTATTGGTTCATTTGTTTTGTTTATTTATTTACTTTGTTTTATATATCTTATTTATTTATTTTTTACTCTATTTTATTTATTTTTATGTTTTGTTTTCTTCCCAGTGTCTCAGTGATGGATGCACGACCCGCTGGCTGCCTCTTCTCCAGGAATATGTAAGCATGCACTACCACCACCACCACCACCACCACTACTACTACTACTACGTGTGTGTGTGTGTGTGTTAATAATTAGGTCTGATACAGTATGTTAGCACAGTGTTCAATAATCAAACACTGTGTTGACCTACCTTTATCAATATTATCTTTCATTTTTTTTCGTAGACTGTGCATTATTATTATTATTATTATTATTATTATTATTATTATTATTATTATTATTATTATTATTATCATTATTACTGCTACTGTTATTTTTACCCTTCATGAAGTTATATTTAGTGATCTATCTATTTTTACTTATTTTTCTGCAAAATGTGCGGTGTAAAAGAAATCTAACACTCAAATTCAAATTATAGCACCATCTAGAAGTTGAAATTCACAAAGGAAGAGTTAACAGACTATCTTTTACTAGAGAGAGAGAGAGAGAGAGAGAGAGAGAGAGAGAGAGAAAACACTCAAAATTGAAACTACAGAACCCATTAGAAATTGAAGTAGACTCTCGAGGAAGGTTTAGCCATTTATTAAACCCCTTCAGTACCATGACGCGTTTCCATATTAATTCTGGTGACGATTTAGTGACTATTCAGCTTCAGAAACTCATGTGGGAGATTAAAATAGTGAAGACTGTGGCCATTAATCTTCTGACATGCATAGACCCTTCCTAATGTCAATGAAATGGACTAATCGTACACAAAAATTCAAGGTAAGAATATGTCCCAGTACTAGAGGGGTTAAGCCTATCATTCATTCTAATACTGAGGTGACGCTTGGGTGTTTCAGGGACGGCAGCAGCAGTGAGCGGTGGTCCCAGCAGCTGACGGAGAGCTCGCAGGACTTCTCCACGTGGCTGGGAGCTTCTCAAGAGCCGCAGCGATCCGTGGGTGTGTCTGGCGTAACTGTGGTGAGGCCGACCGCTGTGGTGAGTGATCTTATCTATCCTGACCTTGCTTAACTTTGACCTTACTCAACCTAACCTAACTTAACCTTGACCTTACTTAACCTGACCTAACCTAACTTGACCTACCTTAACCCTGACCTTACCCAACCTGACCTTACCTAACCTAATCTTCCTTAACCTTGACCTTACCTAACCTGACCTTATGTAACCTGACTTTACCTTATCTTACCTAACCTGACCTTACTTAACTTGACCTTACCTAACCTGACCTTACCTTGCCTTACCTAACCTGACCTTGCCTTGTCTTACTTAACCTAACCTTAACCTGACATAACCTTCGATTTGCACGTCTCTGTGATTTGCTTGTTGACTTCTACGTGTTATATTTTTTCTTTATTTTCTTTATTTGATTTATTTATGTATTTTTTAAGATTGAGTGTTACGTGGTTATGATATTTCTTTTATTTTCACCCCTTCTTCCTTTTTTTTATCTATTTGTGTGTATTTCTTTCTATTTCTTATGCATGAGGAACGGCGGCCAAGGACAAAAAACAGCAAAGAAGAAGAAGAAGAAGAAGAAAGGTCCATTGAGGTTCTGGTCCCATCTATCAGTTTATGTATCTATCCATCTATCTATTCACTTCTATCTATTAGGCATTGATGGAGTGTGTGCATGCTTCTGATCTTATTCCCCGCCCTTCGCCGCGCCCTCAGAGTTGGAGCCACGCAGCAATGGCTCGTGGTGGCGGGGCTCGACTGCCGCCAACACAGCCATCGCTACAGCAGCCCGCCTTCCTGACTGACCCCGCGATATCACTCTAGCACGGGACATTAGGTTAGTCACGGTCATGGGAGGGTGCAATGCGTGTTATCTCTCTCTCTCTCTCTCTCTCTCTTGGCAATAGGATCTCTCCCAGTCTTTCTCTCTCTCACTTTCTCTGGACAATAGGATTTCTCTCACTTTCTCTCTCTCACACACACACACACACACACACACACACACACACTCTCTCTCTCTCTCTCTCTCTCTCTCTCTCTCTCTCTCTCTCTTACGTCTCCTCCAGGGTCGGGCTGCACACTATTCTCTCCGTGATGAGCAACGTGCCGGAGCAGCTAAGGGAGGTCGGGGCGGAGATGGGCAGGGTCGTGCAGTGCCACCAACAAGAGGAGCAGCGCGGGTCCTTCCACCACGAGGAGACCCGCAAGGTGATCAAGGACACCGGTGACACCCTCCACGCTCTCCTGACGGGGCTGCAGGAGGCTGTCACTCACCTCAGGGAAGGGCAGGACCAGGGCGCCTCACTACAGAAGGAGGCGATGAAGAAGGTGAATGTTTTGAAGTTATTTATCTACTACAACTACTACTACTACTCCTACTACTACTACTACTACTACTACTACTACTGCTGCTGCTGCTGCTGCTACGATTACTACTACTACTACTACTACTACTACTACTACTACTACTACTACTACTACTACTACTACTACTACTACTACTACTACAATTTTCTACCCAACTACTACTACTACTACTACTAGTACTACAATTTTCTACCCAACTACTATTACTACTACTACTACTACTACTACTACTACTTTTCTATCTTCCTCTCCACAGCATGACGACCAAATGGATGAGCTGATTAAGGGAATGGAGCGGCTTGGGTGGCGGGGGTCAGAGCAGCAGGGGCAGGAGGCCGAGGACGAGGAGGAGCAACGGGCACAACGGGAGCGGGGGCGGCTGCAGGAGGCGCTGACGGAGACCAAGAAGGAATTGAGGCGGCAGGCGCGGAGGCTGAAGGTGGCGGCGACGGGGAGGACAGCTAGGTGAGTTTCTTTCTCCTCGTCTTCCTCCTCCTCTTCTTCCTCCTCGTTTTCCTCCTCCTCTTCTTCCTCTTCCTTCTCATCCTCTTCTTCCTATTTGATCTCTTTTTCTTTCTTCTTCTAATCTCTTTTTTTTTCCAATTCTTCCTCCTCCTCCTCCTTCTTTTCCATTTTCCATTTTTTTCCTCGTCTTCCTCCTCTTTATCCTCCTTTTTTTTTATATAGTCCTTCCTTTCTTCTTTCTTCTTTTCTTCCTCATTCTACTTCCAAGAGTCACTAGAGCCATCAAACTATCCTTAAAAACCCTTGTGACGGAAACTTGAGTCTTTCGATAATAGAGGTGATGTTTGGACTACGAGGATCCTCAATTTTATGCGTGTTTTTGCTGTTGATCTGGTAGAAATCGTGTAAATCTGTCACTGGAACCACCAATTTCAAACTATCCTTAAAACGGCGTGACTGAAACTAGAGACTTTTAAAAATAGAGATGTGGCCACTAGTTTGAAAGGCCACAAAGACAACTAACTTTGTTTTTCAGAATGTTTATACTGTTGATAATGTGGAAATCGTGGTAACCAGTCACTAGAACCATCAAACTAGTAAACTACCCATAAAAACCCGTGTGACTGAAACAAGAGTCTTAAAAATAGAGGTGTGGCCACTATTTTCAAAGGTCACAGAAATCAGTAGCTTAGTTCTTAAGAGTGCTTATACTGTTGATAACGTAGAAATCTTGTAAATCTGCCACTAGAACCATCAAACTACCCTTAGAAACCCTTGTGACTAAAGCAAGAGTCTTTTAAAAATAGAAATGATATGGCTTCTATTTTCAAAGGCAACAGATATGAAGAGACTTGTTCTTAGGAGTTTCATTCATAGTTTTTCTCTTCTTTCTACTTTTCATCTACTCTTTCTCCTCCTTCTGCTGCTGCTGCTCCTCCTCCTCCTCCTCCTCCTCCTCCTCCTCCTCCTCCTCCTCCTCCTCCTCGTCCTCCTCCTCCTTCTCTTCACACTGACACCCTCCTTCTGTCCCTGCAGCGTGGAGAGGTCACTGGAGGAGCTTCAGGAGGGCGTGGTCAAGATGCGTGCTACCCTGGAGGAGGTGAGGGGCTTGGTGGCGCCCATGTCGGAGAGGGAAGGCGACAGTGGTGGCTGCAGTGCTCCTTTGGCTGCCTCGTCCCTTCGTCAGGTTGTTGACTCTACTAGGACTGGTTTGGATGAGGTGAGGGTTAAGTACACACACACACACACACACACACACACACACACACACACACACACACACTTTGTCATTTGATTTTGCAAAGTAGTAGTAGTAGTAGTAGTAGTAGTAGTAGTGGGAGTAGTAGTAGTAATAACAGCAGCAGCAGCAGCAGCAGCAGCAGTATTATTATTATTATTATTATTATTATTATTATTATTATTATTATTATTATTATTATTATTATTATTAGTAGTAGTAGTAGTAGTAGTAGTAGTAGTAGTAGTAGTAGTAGTAGTAGCAACAGTAGAAGTAGCAGTAGCAGCAGGAGACAGTAAACACACTTTCTCCAGATCAACATTGTCAATCTACATACAAAAACTTCCCTTGCCCATTCATTTCCTTGAGTTAGCCTTGCCTGCCTCCTCGCCTCGCCTCGCTCGGCCTCACCCGTCAATCACCACGCCCAACACACCTGTCCTTCCATCCTTCCCCAGGTGCTGGCGTCGGTCAGGGGCGTCGATCAGCTCCTCTCCGGGTTGTCCTCCCACCTTTCAACGGACATCAGCCAGGTGAGAGAGAGAGAGAGAGAGAGAGAGAGAGAGAGAGAGAGAGAGAGAGAGAGAGAGAGAGAGAGAGAGAGAGAGAGAGAGAGAGAGAGAGAGAGAGAGAGAGAGAGAGAGAGAGAGAGAGAGAGAGAGAGAGATTACGTACCCACTAAACAGAAGGTTAACAAATCTAAATGTACAATAGATGAATAACTAACTAAACGAATAAATAAATGCATGAATAAATAAATGAAAAATAAGTAAGTGAATATAATAAAGAAAAAAGAAAGATGAAATAAACAAAACATTTACGAACCATCTCATGCATAAGAAAAAATAACAACAAAATCTTAAAACCCTTCATTACTGGGACGCATTTTTACCACAAGTTTTAGGTGTGTTTAGACGAGTAGACGATTTTATTTACATTAGAAAGGGATTATGGAGGTCAGAAGATTTATGGCTAGAATCTTCACTATTTTAATCCCCCACACAAGTTTCTGAAGCTGTATAAAATCACTAAATGGTAAGCAGAATGAATATGGAAACCTATTATGGTACTGAAGAGGTTAAATTACCCACAAGATATGCTTCCTTTTCACTCTAACCTTATGCTGTTATGCTACTACCTCATTCTGCGCTGTAGGCTGTGCGAGAGGCCCTCCAGCACCACTTCATAGTCCAGCGAGCCAACAGTACCGGTGGCGCCTCCTGCAGCAGTCACCTGAACGCGTCCATCTCCATCAGCCCCAACCAGAGGACATTCTCAGCACACCGACTCCGCCCCGTCCTGCCGCTCAATGAGGTACTGGTGGTGTTGGTGGTAGTGGATTTCTTCAGTTCCTTCCTTCTTTCTTCCTTTCTTTCTTCTTGCTTCTTTTTATCTTTCTTTGCTTCTTTCTTTCTTTCTTTCTTTCTTCCTTCTTTCTTTTCTTTCTTCCTTCCTTCCTTTCTTTCCTTCCTTCCTTCTTTCGTAGTAGTAGTAGTAGTAGTAGTAGTTGTTGTTGTTGTTGTTTTTATTCCTGTGTTTAACTTAGAATGACTAACAAAGTAATAACTTGACTGATTGACTGACTGACTGATTGACTACCTGCGTGACTCACTATCTGGGTAATTTACTGACTAACTTACTGACTGACTCACTCACTCACTCACTCACTCACTGAATGTAGTAGTAGTAGTAGTAGTAGCAGCGGTATAGTCTATCTACTCTGATAACGTAATTGATTTGATGTGAATAATACTTGTTTTGTGTTAATCAACGCACTTATTACAAGGACAAGTCACGGTTTTCCTCAAGATCTGGCAACCACGCATTCCCTGGGACACCTTTCAAATCGAGACCCAGGAGCCACTTTAGAGTAGATAGACTGTAGTAGTAGTAGTCGTTGCTGTTTTCTTTCATAGCCTTACATTCTACAGCGACATTTTGACAATTACAGCACACGTTCATCATTTTTTTTTTTATATATATTTTTTATTTACATCATGTAGGCTTTTCGCGGGAATTTATGGGCTAAAGGGGATACTTTTTTGGGTACCTCCTATCTCAAAGCCCAACCGCTAGGAAGCCATTGCCCCGAGTGAGGAAGCCCAACCTACACTCGGACCGTGGACAGGATTCGAACCCATGCGCTTGGAGACCCCTCGGACCCCAAAGCACGCATGGTTCCACTGTACCACGGCGGCATTTCACTATACTATATTTAAATCCCTGCATATTCATCCTTTCAGAGTTTCAGCTTGTGCCAAACATCTCCCGTGGCTCACGTGTCGCCCATCACGCAGGCTTCCCCCATCACCCACACCACCGCAACCATCACCACCACCGCCACACACCAGCCCATCACCACCACCCGCGACTCTCTCCACCACCATCACCACCACCGCCATCACGCGGCAGAGGAGATGCCCACAAGTGGTTCTATGCAGCATCTTCAGCCTGCTCCACCTCCACCACACTCCACAGCTAGGAACCACAGCAAACCACAGCCAGTCAGCGTGAAAGTAGGGCAGCCACAACGTGTAGACAGCAACAAAGCACCACCGCCACAGCGTCCACAGCAGATGAACCCACAGCACCCAACCTCAAGACCTTCACAGTCACAGCAGCTGAATACCACAGCACTCCGCCCACAGCAGTCAAGCGCCAGACACTCACACACACAGCATTTTAACCAACGGGTATCACATCCACAGCATTTAAGTTCCAGACCATCCATTCCACAGCAAACACAGCCTAGACTTCCTCGCCCACAGCAAATACAAGCCAGGCCTCCTCAGCCAGCACAGCGCCACCCACAACTAAAACCAAAGTCACAGCTTCCACAGCAAGGCATCATCAGGACACCTAAACCACAGCAAGGCAATACAGACACACACAGCTCACAGCGTATCACTGTTAGAGTTGCAAACGTACAGAAAGCTGGCCCTTCAAAAACAGGACCTTCACAGCAAACACAGCAACCAAGATCAGTGAATAACGAAGCTTACTCGACTAGCCAGCCTTCACAGCACCCACAGCCCTCTTCACAGCCACTACGCGGTGTCTGCAAGCAATGTCCTCCCTCACAGCAGAACAGCAAACCAGTCTCCACACAGCACTACCCGAATCTAAGACCAAGACCGAGACCACAGCAATACACAATAGCTAAACCTCGGCAGACACAGCAGACGAGAACTAGACGGCCACAATCGCCTCTCCCACAGCAAAACAGTGTAAAGAAGGCTCCACAGCAACACAAACACCTACAACCAAAGGATAATAATCTCAGAAAGGTCCCACAGCATCACCATAATCATCCACCACCACCATCACCACCACCACAGCATCAAAATATCCAAAAGACCCCACATCATCAACATAATCACCTACCACAGCAATATAACAATCTCAAAAAGATTCCAGAGCATCAGTACAGCACCACACCACTAACGCAGCATTCACAGCACCACCAACATAACCCAACACGCGTAGAGCCACAGCACAGCAAAGTCAGGGTCACCACAGTGCGACAGACGAGCCCTCCACAGCAGCGCACCTCAAACTATCACACTAGATCAACACAGCAATGCATCACCAACTCCCCATTCACACAGCAAGACCTCAGCACACCTCACCACAGCACTCTAATGACCAGCACTCCGAAGGTCACGTCTCAGCCACAGCCGCAGACCATAGCATGGAACCAGTACCCCTCCCTGAGTCACAGCACCCCAGGACAGTGGTCACAACAGGGGGATGAATTCACTGCTGAGGATATACTGGTAGATCATGAGGAGGTGGGTGAGGAGGAGGAGGAGGAGAATATGATGTTTTCTTTCGTTATAATTTATTTACTTTTCATGCCTCCTCTTGTTCGTGTTCTTCTTATTGCTCTTATTCTTTTCCTTTTCATGTTCATTACCATCATTATCATCATCATCTTTTTCTTCCTCGTTTTAATTATTCTTCACCATCATAACTGCCTGCTTCTGTACGTATTTCCATCTACCTATGACCTAGACTCTTTTAAACCCCTTGAGTACCATGACGCGTTTCTGTATTCATTCTGCTTACTATTTGCTGATTTTATACAGTTTTAGAAACGTATGTAGGGGATTAAAATAGTGAAGACTGTGGCCATTGATCTTCTAACTTCCCTAGAGCCATCCTTACGTCAATAAAATAGTCTAATCGTACACAAATCTCAAGGTAAGAATGTGTCCCAGTATTTAAGGGGTTAAGAGTGAGGTTTCAAGACATTATTTATCTATCCCATTTTTCTAGCTGGCATCTTTTTATTCAATTATTTTTGTTACCCTTGGCCAATTTCCCCGTCTTACATAACACAAACTACAATTTCCCACAAGTCAAAGTAAAGTAAAACAGTGCAAACCATTCCAGATTGTAACAACGAGTTTTGATGAAGGGAGACCTGACACAGAGGAGGCGGAGGTAGAGGAAGCTGAGGAGGCAGAGAGCAATAATACAAGCAATGAAGTCTGTAGGCAGTGTAACCCCGCGAAGCCCTCTGGTAGCGGTGGTGGGGTGGAGCGTCAGGGTGGTGGCGAGGGGACAGAGGGAGGGGTAGCAGGTGGAGGTCAGGATTGCTTCTCCTCTGCAAGCTGTGAATGGGAATGGACAAGTACCCAGCGCTTCACCCCGCAGAACGCTAGTGGTGGTGATGGTAAGGTGAGTCGGTGGTGTTGGTGTGTGTGTGTGTGTGTGTGTGTGTGTGTGTGCTCGGAAAGAAAGTATCAGAAAAAATGTTAAGAAAAAAGTAATCACGAAAAAAGAAAAAAAAATTAATGATAGTGATTTTATTTTGGAAGAAAAAAAAAAGTAACAGGTTAGGTTAGATTCGAAACAAGCATTCTAAAAGCATTCAGTATTTCTGTCACATTTTTTTTTCTGTTATTTAATTTCTTGTTAATTTTTCGTTATTTTTCCATGTTACTTTCTGTCTTACAAGAGAGAGAGAGAGAGAGAGAGAGAGAGAGAGAGAGAGAGAGAGTGGGGGTGCTTATCCACTTGTTTGTTCACTGATCTAAATGACAAACAGACTAACGAGCTGACTGCCTGACTAGCTGAGTGATACAAACCCAACACCTGACTAAATGATAAGCTGCTTGACTGACTGACTAAATGTATTCACTGGCTGACTGGTAACGCGGACCTCTTCTACAGCATGTTTTGGACTACGACACCACGAGCTCTGAGGACTCTCCCATCATGACCCCGAGGAACACACTGGCCTCCCTGCACTCCTCACTGCCATCACCACCACCCCCTGCAGCGCCGTTCTCAGGTACCCGTATCGCACACTCTACACCTTCACACTGCAGGAGGGAGGCAGGATTAACTCCTTCAGTACCAAGACGTATATTTACCTTGATTTGATGATTAGACAATTTTATTTACATTAGGAAAGGTTTATGGAGGTCAGTCTTCACTATTCTAATCCCAACATATATTTCTGAAGCTGTATAAAATCACCAAATAATAACCAGAATGAATATTAAAACACGTCATGGTACTGAAGGAGTTAACACTGTATAGCGAGACAAGGTAGTGAATGTACTGATTTTACTATTATTCGAATCTAAGATGAGGATTAATGATGATGATGACGATTTCCAATCCTCGATTTATTATCAATTCAAACAATTTTCCTATATTCAATTCTTAAAAGCCTTCTTTCTAAAACATGGTATATATAATTGTGTGTCGTAATCTTTCAGCTCGTTGATTCTTTACTGTGCAATTATTCAGTTCTGGTCCCATTCATCTGTAGTATTGACTGGGTTGGTGGCAGTCCGGTGTATTGATTGTCTGGTGCATGATGGCATATTACTATATCTTGTCCATTGTTATAGATGCCATTAGTCGACCATTTCATTCCAATTAACTACTCTGAAATTGCGCTCCTTTCATCTACAGCTGGATCACCCCTTTATTTCATTACAGCACCGGTGAAGCAGCGACAGACAACACGCACCGCCCTTCAGACAATCACCGGAGCCGCACACACCATCCCGAGACACGGACCAGTTGCTTCGGAGCCTCGAACAGTGGCCGTGGCTGCTGTGGCGCCATCTGCACCTCTCCCTGGACCAGAAGTCACGCCTAGAGGTTACACAACACCATGGCGGGTCGTGGTATCCTCTGCCTTACGTGGATTGAAAGCTGCAGCCACGAACACCGGAACCCAAACAACTAGGGCGGTTTTCAAGGATAGCTTCACCTCCGCTCCAACAACAGGTATGAAGAGGAGGTATTTGGAGGAGAGGGAGGGGAAGGAACAGCAAGAGGGGTCTTGTGTGAGGACGAAGCGTTTCCTTATGTCCTTCTCCACCCCTGCTCCTCGCCTGGTTCTCACGAGTTCCAGCAAGGGACGACTGCGTGCTAACCTGGCTGATATTGTGTAGTGGTGAGTGTTGGTGCGTGGGTGTGCGTGTGTGTGGGGCTATGGTGTGTGGTGGTGATATTATTTTCTTTTTCTCTTTCCTCTCTCTCGTTCTCAATCTTTCCTCTCTTTGTCTCCCTCTTTCTCCCTCCCTCCCTCCCTCTCTCTCTCCGTCTCTCCCCCTCTCTCTCTCTCTCTCTCTCTCTCCGTCTCTCCCCTTCTCTCTCTCTCTCTCTCCGTCTCTCCCCCCCTTCTCTCTCTCTCTCTGTTTTGTAAGGATGTATTTATTTATGATGACTGTACGGAGTGGATGCCTTACCTAAATTACCCTTCATTATAGGCTAGGTGTACGTACAGGTGGATTGTACGTATTGCTACTACTGTTAACGTCATTTTCATTTACCTGTTCAGTTCACAATTTGTCATTTTTCCACGGCAATTATTTTTTTCCATTTGTCTTTGTATAGTTTAGTGCTTTATTAGTTCTCACTTGTACAATCTTGGGATAAGTTTGATTTATTTTGTGTGATTTAATTTGATTTGCTGACTAAAATGACCTCGCTAGTTTGAAGGAGGGGGAGGATTTAATTTGATTTTCTGACTAAAATGACCTCGCTAGTTTGGAGGAGGAGGTGGTAATTGGTATGTTGTATAGCTTTCTATTGCCCCACTGGAAGCATAACTGTAGTGGTGGTAATGGTTAGTTCATAAAAAACAGGCATTTTCTTTTTAGTTTATTTGTTTTACAATCGGAATAAATATTTTCGTTTATGATTTTCTTTTAGTTTCACGTGTGTGTGTGTGTGTGTGTGTGTGTGTGTGTGTGTGTGTGTGTGGCGGGGGAGTGGGGATGGCGGGAATGATAATGAGTAACTTATAACCTAACTACATATCATACGTCACTTCTACATAATGAGCAGAGGTGCAAAGAATAAAGGGAGGCATGGCGGGAGAGAGGGAGAAGAGGGTGCTTGTTACGAAAGGTAGGAGGAATATGCCAAGGAACAGCGGTATGGCAGAAAACTAGGAGTGACAAGAAGGGAGAGAGAGAAGTGGGGTAGGAGAGAGAGAGAAGAATGAAACGAGAAAGGAGAGAAATTTTAAGATTAGGGAGACATACGGAGAGGAATAGGAATCCATGTTCTATCCTCTTCCCTCCTCCCATCCACTTCCCAGCCTCGATAAAAAACACTCACACATCCACCATTTCCTCGTCATTTCACCAACACAGGCAACCAATTAATCTCTCAGGTATATACTCGTACATGTTTACCTGTTTACCTGTGTGTGTTTATCCGGGGCTCCGTGCTGAAGGTGTTTGCTTCCATAAAGGAGACAAAGGTAAGGGTCGTTAGGTAGTAAAGAGACTGGATACTGTACAGGTTAACTCGTAAAGGTGTGTGAGGAAGGTGTCAGGAATTAGTTGACGGAAGACGCTTTGCTGTGATGAGTGGGAGGAATACGACAAAAGGTGAGGTGGCCGAGGTGTGTTGGAAGAACGATTGGAAGGTAGTTGTGGGAGGAAGAAAGAGGTTTTGGCGATAAAGGAGAGTAATAGTGTTTGGTTAAGGGTATGCTCGTGGTGGATTAATGTACAGGTTAACTAGCGAAGGTATTCTAGGGAGTATTGAAGGTTAGTTGAGAAATGAAGAGCTTGTGGTGATAAATGAGACATATTGAGTTGACTTGAGGCAGTGCTGGTGGTGAAATTGTAAAGGTTCACTAGGAAAGATATTAAACGAAATATTAAGAGTAGTTGAGAAATAAGGTTTTGGTGATAAATGAGCGGTATGGAGTTGACTTGAAACGGCACTGGTGGTGAAATATTGTAGAGGTTAACTATAAGACATGTATTAGAGGAAGGAATAGAATGTAGTTGAGAAATAAAAAAAAATATTGGTGATCGTATTAAGGAATGAATTAAGGAGAAAAAAATAGAGAAAGGAAGAACGGTTTTAGTGATGAATTTGTGTTAAGTGTACTTCCGAATTGGTTGTTAGTGGAATATTGAACAGGTTAACTTAGGGAAGGCATTAGAGGAAGGAACAGAAAGTGGTTAAGGAAGGAAGAAGGCTTAACTAGTGGTAAAGGAGTGAATGAAACTATATAAATACATTGACTCGGTCCTTCAGCCGTCTCCTGGTTAGGTTGTCTATAAGAGAAACTATAGAAAGTAAAGTGCTGATCGATACTTTATTCCCTCAGGTGCCACATAAGATACCACTTCATTTATCCGTTTCCGTTGATTGTTTAAAAAGAGGAGGGTTAAGATACGAGGCAACATTTATCCTTCACGAAATGTACAGTTAGATGTTTAATAACTAATTACTGAAGCTCCTATTCTACAATGCTTCGTTCATACTTTCATAACCACTATTGCCTAACTCCACAAAGGTGATGAGAGTCCCTCGTATGTTTTCCCCATTGATAGAGTAGCATTCCTGTTGAATAATCAATCAATAGTCATGAAAAAAAAAATAATAACTTGAGACCCCAGTAACCTCCACTATAACTCACCAACGTGGCCTGAATGAAACACCAAAACGTTTCAGTATGTGATTAATTTAGGGGAGAGAGAGAGAGAGAGAGAGAGAGAGAGAGAGAGAGAGAGAGAGAGAGAGAGAGAGAGAGAGAGAGAGAGAGAGAGAGAGAGAGAGAGAGAGAGAGAGAGAGAGAGAGAGAGAGAGAGAGAGAGAGAGAGAGAGAGAGAGAGAGAGAGAGAGAGAGAGAGAGAGAGAGAGAGAGAGAGAGAGAGAGAGAGAGAGAAGAGAGAGAGAGAGAGAGAGAGAGAGAGATAAAGAGAGAGAGAGAGAGAGAGAGAGAGAGATAAAGAGAGAGAACAACATAAAACAAATACATATGGAATAAAAAAAGAAAAAAAACATAATAAAAGATATGCAAAGGAAAGTAGGAGCGAAGAAATTAGTAAACTGTAACAGAGTACACACACGCGTATACACCGACATGACATGAGAAGTTACAATAACCTTTAGTTCAGTAAAGATCCCTCCACTGCAGAGTTGTCATACAGCACATCACAAGCAAATTTTCTTAACCTCCCGCTGCAACTACAGTCCACCAGGTAGCCATCTCGCACCTTGGCGCAGTCCCCGTTACCAGTAGGATATAACTCGGCATGCCACAGCGCGGGTTTCTCATAGAGTTGGCCTGCGCTGTCCACCCAGCTGCCCGACGATGACTTCATCAAACCGACGAACCCATGTATAGAGTGGTTGTGAAGCACCATGATGTCATCCTTGGTGCGCGGCGTGTACACTATACCTCCGTACTCCTGGCATGTCACGGTAGACTCATTGTAGTACATCTTGGTGAAGAAGTACAAGACGCGGCGTGTGTGGCGTAGGGCGTACAGGCGATACTGCACGCCGGCCTTGCGGTTGTTAAATTTTGTTATGGTGTTGTTTGGGAAGACGCGGCAGTCCTTTGTCTCCGCGCGATACAGAAACATCCAGCAATTGGGTAGAATATCACAGTGGAGGCTGCATCTGAAATAGGCTGGGCGTTAGAGAGAGAGAGAGAGAGAGAGAGAGAGAGAGAGAGAGATGAATTCGTTCTTCCCTTCTCTGCCTCGTTTAGATTTAATGAGCAGTTAGCTTTCTTTCCCCTTTCCCTTCTTCCTCTTGTTTCCCCATTCGGAATTATTTCTCTAATATCCAACTTGTCCACCTAATTTAACTTTCCACCTCCCTCATCCACCACTTGCGTCGCCTTATCAAAACATCCATCCATCCCTCATCCACCCCTTTCTCTTTCCCTATTCTCTACTGGAAATGTCACTCCTATTTTCTCAATCTGCTTTTCTTGGTATCGTGTCCGGTCGTCAACCTGTTCTTCCTCCATTTACTATTGCTCTTTCTTCTTCTCTTCCTTGTAACCTGATTTTTTTTCTCGTTTTTTACAGCCAAGCGTTCTGAAATTACCCCAGAGCTCTCTATCTTTGCTCTTGGCTGTTGTCTGCCTTATTTAAATCACTCACTCACTCTATTGTCTATTTCCTCATATTTTCCCTCGTGTCCATGCAGTGAAACACTCTAATATGTATTTGCCTGTTTATCTTATCTTTACATTATCAGAGAGATCCGTCGGTAAATTTCGACGTCAATGGGGATGTTGGTGATGCTGCTGATGTGGTGATAGTAACTGTAACTCCTGAAGTCTCGCCTGTTCTGCACCGCGCCTTGCAGACCAACATCCACACCCACACCAAGATTTCGATGCACGCTGTCTTCATTGTGAAGTTTACGGTCGGGATGAGGATGAGTATGAGGGAAGGAAGGGTCAGTCCGTACGGTTCTTGTGGCTAGTAGTGGCCCAGTGAAGTGCGAGGTGCCTTTTGTGACTTTATATAGCTGTGTGTATGCTAGAAACGCATGTGCGTACGCTGCGCGCGCGCGCGCACACACACACACACACACACACACACACACACACACACACACACACACACACACACACAGGTCAGTTAACTTTGTGGCAGTGTATAGTGTTCATCAGTCGATCAGTCATAGGAAATGTTGGGTATATGAAACTTATTACATTTATTAGACTAACATTACTTTTTTATCAGGTTGAAAAATTCGTCCAGACTTTTCCACACAACGCTTGGTGGTGACACGGAGAGCAAGCTGTCAGGGATGAGTCGCCAGTACCAATCGTCATGGCTACAGATAATACAGCTACAAGGAGTAGGAAACCTTCGGGGTTCATTGCACATATTGGACCAACATCCCACGTAAAAGACGCTTCAAGAAAACTGCATCCCACCTAAAGGACGTCCTCAACAAACTACTGAGTAACCAGTAACATTTGGCATGGCTACATCTACGGGAAGTAGGAAGCCTACGGAGCCCAGTCCACCAACTGCACCAGTATCCCAGGTACAAGACACTCCCAAGAAAACTGCATCCCACCTAGACGTCTCTAGAAAACTACCGAGTCACCACTACCATTCGTCATGGCTACAACTACGAGGAGTTGGAACCCTTTGGAGCCTAGTACACTAATTGAACCATCATCTCACGACTTACAGGACGCCCCTAAGAAAACTTAACTGAGTCACCACTATCATTCGTTATGGCTACAGCTACTGTAGCTACGAGGAGTAGGAAGCCTTCAGAGTCCAGTGTACCAATAGGACCATCACCCCACGGTCTACATGACACCTCTAAAGGACGTCCCTAAAAAGCTGTACCGAGTCCCCATTATACCATTTATCATGGCTACAACTACAGCTATTACAGCAACGAGGAATAGGAAGCCTTCAGA
>NC_059281.1:14902401-14927401 GCF_017591435.1 Portunus trituberculatus
TCACATGAATGTCTGTGGAATGTAAGGTGTTTTAATTACAGAAATAGTGACAAACGTGCTGCAGCAATAAGGGATATAATAGTGAGTGCTATCATCTTTCGAAGTATGGCGCGCACCATGGTGATCGTACCGTACTGAACCACTCGCTCAACTCCTGCTGGCGTCCGACTGCCCTCCAACCACCACGGACAGCCGTGTGGATACCTTACGCGGGCATAGTCTGCAGACTTTGCCTTGTCAGGCACAGCCTGCCAGCCATAGCTCGACCGTGTGGACGTGGCTTAATAATAGTCAACGTTGAGGTACAAGGCTAGATTAGAGCGAATGGACAATGCAAGACTAGTGAGAAAGGGGTTTCTATGGAATGTTAGGAGTAGCAGGTGGGGGAAGAAGTGTCAATATGGCAGTAAGGAGTGGTTTGGAAACTAGTTGGGCTTTTCAGCGGATTGAGGGGAGGCATGTTGAGAGTGACTGGAGCATGGTTATTGGAAATGGGGAAGGCAGAGAGTGGGATGTAAGAAAGTGGAAGAGTGAGATTGACAAAGTAGTGAAACATTTGGGATTGAGTGAATGGAAGAATAAGATGGAACAAAAGAGTACTTTGGAGTGGTGCAGAGAAAGAGGGTCCGATGTATGAAAAGTGGTACGAGGGAAGCCTGGGTGGTGACCTCTTCCGAGCGAGGGCACAGTGTATGGGTGTGAATGCAAGGAATTACAGGTGGTCTGAGTCCCGCAGGAAGGTGTGCCAAATGTGACATGGGAGAGGATGAGACGGTGGAACATGTGGTGCTGGAGTGGGAAGTATGCCAGAAACAGGAATGAAATGATGCAAGTGGTGCTGAGGGAATGGGGAATGCCAGAGTGGAGATGACAGGAAGGGAATGGATGGTGTTGCTGCTGGGACTGTGTGGAGACACGAATGACAGGATGATTGAAGCCAATAAGGAATTCCTGGAGAAAATGTGGCGTGCTAGATGTGTGAATCAATAAGGTAAATCTGGGTAATTTTCTGCTTGTCATTTTTTTTTTTTTTTTTTCCTTACAGGAGTGGCCGTTACAAAGGCCTGACTCGGGAGCAATCCTGTGTCACCTGTAACATCAAGATCAAGATTTACATGTTGGTAGTGCAAGTGCAGGATGAGAGGGAGTGGCTGCACCAGCCTGAGTGGTGCCAAGATCACGGACATCAGGAAGAAAGTAGAGGAAGAAGCAGCCAGCATGGAGGACGGGATGCTGATCATCCAAGGAGGTGGAAACGGCCTAGAATATGTTGAAGATGAGACGGTGAGGAATGTTGTGGATGCCGTGAGGAGTGTGGAAGGCAAGGGCATGAGTGTGGCCGTCGTGGGTGTCATGCAGAGACCCAGGGAAGGCCCGTTCTACGAGCGTCTGAGAAGATCCACCAACAGAAGACTGCAAGAGGAGCTGCTGGAAATGAAGATAGAGTGGATGAAGGAGAAAAAAGGCAAGGTGAGCTTCATCGACATGGACGGCGTGGTAGACCGGTTCAGCTTGTATGAGAAGGACGGCGTGCACCTGAACGACGCAGGGACTGCCAGGATGGGTCGACGGCTGTGTGAGTGGGTGAGGGCGAGGTCGCTGCAGCCGATGGACCAGTGACGGGAGACGACAAAAGCACGCCAGGAAGAAGACACCAGCCAGGCAAGTGAGAGTGTGAGGATTGGATGCATGAATGTGAGAGGATGGGGTGTGGGTAAGTTTGAGGATATTTCCAGGGAGCTCCAGGAATGGAAGTTCGACATAGTCGGGCTTACAGAGACGCACCTGAGAGGTGAGGTACAAATGGAAGGATGTGAGTTTGCTATGATTGGGAAGGGACGTAAGACTCAGGAGACACAGGGAGGAGGCGTAGCCTTTCTCTATAGGAAAGAAAGTGGACTGAAAGTAGAGGAGCTTGGTGTGGGAACGTGTGAGAGCAGTGAGGATGTGTTGGCAGTGAGAGTGGAGTGCACAGATGGTCGGGGCAGAGTGGAGAAGATGGTTCTGGTGGTGGTGTACATGACTGTCATGGGTGAAAGAGCTGAGAGGGAGAACAGGAGGAAGTATGACATACTGAAGAGAGTTGTGAGAGAACATGGAGGGGAGAGAGTGCTGGTGATGGGTGATATGAATGCACATGTAGGAATTCTGGGAGAACGTGTGAACAGGAATGGTGAGATGCTTGGGGATTTTGTGGATGAAATGGAGTTAGAGAATCTGAATGTAACCTTCGCTGAGGGACGTGTGACTTGGAGTGCAAGGGAGCAGGAGTCAGCGATAGACTGTGTTGGTGAATGGAAGAATGCGTGAAATTGTCACACATGTGGATAGATGAGGATGGTATGGTGGATATTGTGTCTGATCACAATATGCTGGTTGTGGAGTGCCTGTTGCATGGTAGGAAAGAAGTGAAAGTGGCGAGTAAGAAGAGAAAGTGGAGACCGAGAGATGTAGGGTGAGAAAACTTCCAGGTGGACCTGAGTGCAAGAAGCTGGGATGATGGAGGTATACATGATGTGAGCACGTGAAATGAGAGACTGGTAGAGGATATGCGGAGTGCTGCAGAGAGCAAGATAGGGTATGTGAGAGTAGGAAGAAGAAAGTACGTAAACCATGGTGGAATGATGAAATCAGAGGCTAGAAAGGAGCGAAAGAGGAGAAGTAGACAGTGTAGGTGGCTGAGGAAAGAGGCATGAAAGTGATGAGGTAGAGAATGAGTACCAGAATGCATGGGAAATGTATGTAAAGCAGCAGAGAATAACAAAGCGAATGATAGTGAAGGCCAAAGTAAAGTATGAAAGGAGTGTGATTGAATCTTTGAGAGAAAGGCATGGAAGGTGGCCGTGAATGGTACAAGTTCTTGAGAGGTGAGAATATGGCAGACAGTGTTGGAGTGGAGAGTTTGAAGGTGAATGGTGAAGTTGTAACAGAGAAGGAAGGAAGGAATGAGAGGCAATCAGACAGTTCTGGGAAGAAGTGGGTGGTGTAGGTGAGGTGTTTGGTGCGAGAGAAGGATGTGTGATCCTGGAGAGAAGGAATGCAGATGAACTGGATGAAAGGATCAGCAGGGAGGAGGTGGAGAAGTGTGTGAAAAGGCAGAAGAATGGGAAGGCAGCAGGGCCGGACGAAATACCATATGAGCTGTATAAGAATGGAGGTGGTGATGTGATTGACAGGATGACTGAGCTTTTTAACCAGGTGTGGGAGGAGAGAGTGCCAAGAATGTGGAATGAGTGCAGGGTGACCCTGCTGCATAAGGGCGGACACAAGAGTAAGAATGAGTTGAAAAATTACAGGCCGATCGCGTTAGTCAATACAGTAGGCAAAGTGTTCAGTGCGGTGTTGAATGCCAGATTGTGTAAGTGGATTGAAAGAGCTGGAGTATTAGGTGAGGAGCAGAATGGTTTCCGTGCGGACAGGAGAGCTGAGGATAACATGTTTGTGGTGAATGAAATGATTGAGAAAAAAGAGGGATGGAGGTAAATTGTATTTGGGTTTCCTGGATATAGAGAAAGCTTATGATAGGGTGAATAGAGAAATGCTAGGTAGAGTCCTAGAAAAGATTGGGTTGAGTGCCAAGATAGTCAACATAGTGCGTAGCATGTATGTTGATACCAGAGCTAAGTACAGTTTAGGAGATATAGAAACAGACTGGGTGAGGAGTGAGAGAGGAGTTAGGCAAGGATGTATTTTGTCACCAACCCTTTTCAGCCTGTACACAGAGGAGTTAGCAGCAAGAATGAGAAGGATGAATGCAGGAGTGAGTGTGGGGAATGATAAGATAGGTGTGCTTCTTTATGCAGATGACGTAGTGGTTATGAGTGAGTCAGCAGAGGAGCTGCAAAGTCTGCTGGATGTGGTTGATGGGTATGGAAGAGATTTTGGAGTTAGGTTTAGTAGTGAGAAGAGTAAGGTGATGATTGTGAATAGGTCGGAGGATGAATGTAATGCAGCATGGAGGTTGGGAGAGAATGAGTTGAAGCAGGCACAAGAATACAAGTACTTAGGGATGTGGATGAGTCCGAATGGGTGTGAAAAGTCAAAGAATGAAAAAATAAGCTTGGTGAACCAGTGGGTGGGCCGTTTAGGAAGCGCGGCAAGGATGAGAGCAAGTAAGTATGACGTGCTGAGAGAAGTGTGGAAGAGTGTGGCTGTCCCCAGTATAATGTATGGTATGGATGTGATTGCATGGAACGAGAGTGAAATTGACAAGTTAGAAGTGGGGCAGTGTAGAGTAGGTAGGCTGGCACTGAATGCACCGAGGTACACGGCAGTAGAAGCCTTAAGAGGGGGATATGGGATGGAGCTCTTTTAGGGGAAAGACTTATAAAAGCGACACTTAGGTACAAGATTAGGCTTGAGAGAATGGATGATGCAAGAAGAGCAAGGAAGGTGTATCTGTGGAGTGAAAGTGGAAGCAAATGGAGGAAAAGGTGTACGAGTGACAGGAATGGTCTACAGGTTGGGTGGGCAGTGAGAATGGCTGGGGTGAATCAGAATGAGCTGGAATGGGTCGTGACAAGAGGAGGCAGAGTGGGAACAAAATGGGATGCGAGGAAGTGGAAGAGAGATAGACAGATGTGAAGAGTATGGGACTGAATGAGTGGAGGAATGGGATGGAACGAAAGACTACTCTGGAATGGTACAAGGTGAAAGAGGCCCCGATGTATGAGAGGTGGTACGATGGAAGCCTGGGTGGTGATCTCTTCAGAGCTAGGGCACAGTGTATGGATGTGAATGCAAGGAGTTACAGGTGGTCTGAGTCCTGCAGCAAAGTGTGCCAGGTGTGTGACTCGGGAGAGGACGAGACGGTGGAGCATGTGATGCTGGAGTGTGAAGTATGGCAGAGACAGGTATGAGATGATGCAAGTGGTGTTGACTGAGTTAGGGCATAATAGGAACGAAAGAGTGGAAAAGACAGGAAGGGAGTGGATGGTGGTGCTGCTGGGACTGAGTAGAGAAACGAATGAAAGGATGATTGAGGCGATGAAGGAGTTTCTGGAGAGAATGTGGCGTACAGACGGTTAGAGCAAAGGACCCGGTTTCCTTTTTTTTTTTTTTTTTTTTTTTTTTTTTTTTTTTTTTTGTCTACAGGAGCTGCCGATCCAAAGGCCCAGGAGTGATCCCGAGTCGCCTGTAGTATCAAGATCAAGGAAATTGAGGAGTGAGATAGACAGGTGAATATATGAAAGAATGAGATGGAATGAAAGAGTACTCAGGAATGGTACAAGGAAAAAGGAAGCCTGGGTGGTGATCTCTTCCGAGCGAAGGCACAGTGTATGGATGTGAATGCAAGGAACTACAGGTGGTCTGAGTCCCGCAGCAAAGTGTGCCATGTGTGTGACATGGGGGAGGACGAGACGGTGGAGCATGTCATGCTGGAGTGTGAGAAGTATGAGACAGGCATGAGATGACGCTAGTGATTTTGAGTGAATTAGGGCATAATAGGAATGAAAGAGTGAAGACGGAAAGGGAATGGATGGTGTTGCTGCTGGGACTGTGTAGAGAGACGAGTGAAAGGATGATTGAGGCTGTGAAGGAGTATCTGGAGAGAATGCGGCGAGCAAGGTGTAGGGATGATTAGTCAACAGAATACTTTTATTTATTTTTTGCCCCCCCTTTTTTGCCTCTTATTCTCCTCGACAGGAGCTGCCGATCCAAAAGCCTGGCTCTGGAGCGATCCCGACCACTTGTAGCATCAAGATCAAGGCGTTGTTGTAGGTCGGGAAGGTATATTATATGGTGTACAGAGGTGTTGCTGTTGGCGCCTCGTTAAATCTTTGTTTAGCGCACCACGTGCTCAGAACTTCGTGGTGTAGGCGTGTCCAGAGACCCTGGGCGTGTCAGCGACAAGGCTGGGGTGTCCATTGATAGAAAGACTGCAAGGTGCTTTAGTGGGTCTATTGGTCTATTGGTGTATCTGCCTCTCACCATTGAGTGGTGGCGCAGATCTAGGCCAAACTTTGCCACGAACCTTTGTATGAGCTACGTCTAGGGTTTTTCGTGGGTTCCCATTATTTTCCTTAGTATCTCGTTGTGTTCAGGTTTAGTTGATCAAGTTCCGGAGTTCGTTGCTAATATAGAGTATTGTTGCTACTTTACAGAGTAAAATAATGTTACCTGAAGCGTTCGGTAGTGGTGGGTAAATGGAATGCACTAGACATTTAACAGGGCGCACTTACACCACACCACACCACACCACACCTAGCAGGCTAGCCTACTACATTTGAGGACTAGGTTGTTCATGATCAAAGTGTCAAGGTAAATCCCATTTGTTACAGGTCCTGCCACTGCTGAAGGGAGAACCAAATCAGTGTCCTAACCCCAAACCTACGGCAGAAACCTGGCTCTTTTTGCACTGAAAGACGCCCAATTCTTCCTGATAGTGTTGCCAACCAGGGAGGAAGGACACGCTGCCTCTCTGCACCCTCCACGGAGGAATTGGATCCTGCCTCGCATCAGCTGTCGTGACAACACCTGGTGCCATCCAGGAAAGGACACTTATCTTGCTGCACCTTCCATGGAGGAATTGGACCACGCCTCACCAGCTCTGCCCTGGCAGCACGTGGTGCCATCCAGGGAGGGAAGTCACTGCCTCCTGCACCTTCAACAGGAATTGAACCGTGCCCTGACAAGGGAGGGAGGACAGACTGCATCTCCATCTAACCTAACCTAACTAATAAATGTTGCCAATCACTGTAATATTATTCCTTCCATCTAATGTAAATGTACTCACATAAGTGTAATGTTATTCCTTCCATCTAACCTAACCTAACTAATGAATGTTGCCAATTACTTGTAATGTTATTATTCCTTCCATCTAATTAATGTAAATGTACTCACAAAGTGTAATGTTATTCCTTTCCTTCCATCTAATGTAAATGTACTCACAAAAAGTGTAATGTTATTCCTTCCATGTTCTGTGGTGTACCCACATTGTTAGTATTTTATAATAAATCATAATTAAAAAAGTAATAATACTTTCGATAATTCCTTTTATTTATTTTTATTGGGGTGTATACTTATGAAACACATAACCCCTGATCTGGTGCTTACTTAAAACTCAAACCTAAATGATAGGAAGCCAAACCATACCATAACCTTAAATGTAGTCTAACGTGTTTACTAAACCTATCAGTCCCACAAATATATATTGTAAATTATATATAGTTTATTATATACAGTTAGTGAAAAATGCTTCAAATAAGAAACAAATAATCCAATAAAGCTGAAAATTATTCTACAAAAATAAGCTTACTCAGTTGGCCTGCTCTTGGCTACAACGGTAGCAAAATGCATAAAGAGCTGTAAAGTGAGAAAATAGTGCAAAAATGGCCAAAAAATTGAGAAAATAGCACAAAAATGGCCAAAAATGCTGAAAAATCCCCACAAAACTGCCCAAAAAACTGTGCTAAGTCATAAATACTCCGAAGAGTCTCCGGAGAAAGACCACATGTATATTTGGGTTAAAAATACAATGAAGAGTCTCCCTTCCCTTTTATTTAATTAACACATTTTATAAGTGAAAACTCTACCAAAACTTTCAACTTAGAATATTTTTTACAGAGGAATAGCAAGATTTGTACAAAATTTTTTGTTTAAAATCTGAAAACTCTACCAAAATTTTCAACTTAGAAAATTTTTTACAAATTTCAACTTGAAGCAGAAATTTTTTTACAAGCAGAAATTTTTACAATTTTCAACTTGAAGCTTAAAATAATTTTTACAGTGAAATAGCAGAATTCATACAATTTTGACAATTTTTTTTACATTTTCACAAATTTATGCAATTTTCAACTACAGAGAATTTTTTCAAGTATCAAATTACTCTGGAAAATTTCTTACAATTTTCAACTTGAAGCAGAATTTTTTTTACAATTTTCAACTTGGTTTAAAATAATTTTTACAGTGAAATAGCAGAATTCATACAATTTTGACAATTTTTTTACATTTTCACTAATTTATGCAATTTTCAACTACAGAGAATTTTTTCAAGAATAAATTACTCAGAGTATTTTCCTTTTACAAAATTATTTCAAAAGTATTAGAGAAAAAAAAAAAAAAAAAAAAAGAGCGACGTTATAAGAGGGACCATGAGACCTGCACATACATGGCAGCAGTCCTTGTATGAACAGGTCTACCTCATCATTGCTATCCATACATTTGTCTTATAAAACATTAATGAATATAAGAACGTAAGAGTAGTATTTTGAGAGCATTTTCATTGCACAAGGCTTGTTAATAACCACAAGTCCTAAAAGTATTTTGAGACCACTTTCATTGCAAAAGTCTAGGAGAGACTATCAACTCAGTAAAATGATTTTTTAAGCATTTCACAATGGCATTGCTCTCAGGCAGCATGTTGTCAATACATTGGCACCATAATCATAAAATACACAGACCATCATTCTGGGGCCACATTCTACACAGTTAGCCTCAGGTCTCACTGAATGCCTGACCATCACTCTACTGTTGGTCTTTAGGCTCATTATTTGTCAACTTTATATATGTAGTATAGAAAGAAATAGCTTCTCAACAATATCCTACAATTTAAATTAATTTGACATCATATTACTACTTTGGGAATAGTTACACTGGGCATCCAAACAAAAGAAACATGACAAACAGGAGAAGATTACGGCCAACAGCCTGACACATGACACATGCAGGCCATGTGGGGCAAGGTTTGTTTGAGTTTGGGGAAAACTGATCATACCCCTCTCAACAATTATCTATGATGATAAATTACTGGATCAAAGAAGGACATTATTTAGTCATCATTATGGGTATTATCATTAATAAACAATAAAAATTCAGGGATCATGCTATGGTACATACAGCCAAGTTCCCACCAAGTTTTAAGACAGTGGTTGGTGGCGCTATTACAGGGTGAACCCTGTTTTGGCACTATGACGAGTCACAAGGTAAGAGCCTGACATGGAGCGACTTGTGTCTAAAATGCACCATTTTGTCTCACTACGATCATGTCATTAGCTATGTAATTTGTAGAATACGGCCCCTGAAATCTTCCACAGAACAGTAACAGCAAAGCTCTAGAAAGTTAAGACACTTACAATCTAATGTCTAAATATTCTCATTTAAAAATGTATCTAAACCTAATTACACACATTTGTTCCTTAAATGAAAGATATTGACATCAAGGAATGACTGGCATTCTTGCCCACAAAGCTGTGCACACACACACACACCTTGTAGTACTGACTGAAATTCCATCTGCAGGAAGTGCAATGGACAATGGTTCATGTCTGTACAATCTGGACTGTCAAGACTGACACAACTAAATCATGCTAACTTTAAAAAAATCTTCATAATGCAAGATCTCTTATAACTCACTTTTTATACTTAAAATTTTTCATAAACCATTACTCCTTGTAACTAAATATACATTTACATGTAATGAAGTGATCTGATGCACAAAGGTCAACACAATGTTAAGTCATGAAATCTATGACTATGAATGATGACATATAATCATTCGGTTAAAACTGTGTGCACTATTTTCCACAAAAAAGAAAGAATGAACCAATGATGCTGTGAATGTTGAAGCATCCTCCATCCTTGCCCCTCTCTGTCTTGCACTCTGCACACACACGTTTATGAAAGTAGTGTGCAGTGTGCTGCTGGACCTCCAAAAGCCTGCAACTAAAAGAAAAGAGTCAACAAAAGTTCATGTTTAGCAATCATTTACCTTCATGTCATCTCATCAATCTAAAAATTGTTAAATCTACTCACTTGTAATCACATTTGTGGTACAGGAAGGTATATAAAAAACACAGCCCAGCAAAGCCACACTATTTGCAAGTGTCAAAAAAACTACTACTTGACAACTTGTTTGTCTTACTTGGACTGCAGCAAAGTGTGTGTGCCACTCCCTTCTTGAAACTCTGGAGCACCTTCATGTGTTCATTGAAGTGCTGGGCAGGGATACAGAGGCACTTCCCTCGACGCTACGCCACCGGTGCAGCACGTCCTGTCAAGCAAACGCAAACCCTCAATGCACTCACCAACACCCAGGGAACATGTGCAACTCAGCCACTCATTCCTCCTTACACATACAATCACCACCACTCACAAACGCATACAAACTGCAATCACCAATGCCTAACAAATAAATACAAGTCAGTCACTCATCTCTCCTTCCTCCTCAGACAGAGATGCCTCCATAAAGAAATCAATAAAGCAAGGATTGATCACATTCATCTTTGACAAACAAAGTTCAGAGGAAAACTGAGAATCTCTACATCTTACAATTCAACGATTTCATCTTTTTACTAAAAAAAATTCAAGAACTGTTTCACAGTACACAGAGAGAGAGAGAGAGAGAGAGAGAGAGAGAGAGAGAGAGAGAGATCTGTCAAGTATTCATTCATTCACCAACCAGCAGGATTGAGGAACGTTAGCAGGGTGAGCTGTGTGCACACTGGCCCGGTCTGGTTTCAACACCTGGATTTTGTAGTCAAGCATGTCGGCTGTGGCCAAGGCGCTGGATCTGGAGTCTGGAACAAATGTAAATATTAGACTATAAAAAAAAAAAAAAAAGTCCGACTCAAATATGAAGGCCGCTGAGGGGAGAGACCTAACTGGGATTCCCCGGCTGCGGCGTCATAACATCGTAGCACATGTTTCGATCTCATTATTAACACATCTTAATGAACCGTGTAAAGTGTATTTCTCTAAATTTGTACTAAGGATGTATAGGGAGCTTTGAATATTGTTTTAGTGTAATGAAGACAATGATTTTGTATAGATACCACAAAATGTAGCACCACTGCTCTCCAGCGTTGCTTCTTTTCAAGGTTGGACATGGGTGAGGTCAACCTTCCTGACCGCTGATAATTCCCAGGTCAAATCGAGTCTCTCCTCCCCTCCCTGTCGCTCAGGATGGAAGGTGAATATCTCGTCCGCGCTACTCGCCATCGCAACCTTCATAGTCAAGAGAAATTAATTATTTACAACGTCAACAAGTTCTGCTTAGAGGATTCTTTTATTATCAATGTGGAGGACACTTCTGACGAAGAACTGTCTGATTAAATAGCTGAGAGAGGATTATGCCTACAGGGTAAAACCTCTATAAAAAAAAAAAAAAAACGCACCTTAACTCTTACCTCATGGGTGGTGTGGAAAAGAGTAAAATAAAACAACAAAAAAGATGCATGTCTACTTGTCTATTTTAGAGAGAGAGAGTGTGTGTGTGTGTGTGTGTGTGTGTGTGTATGCCGCGTCACAGGAGAACCAATACGTAAACTGTTGAAAGACTCGCGCAAGCAGGATTACACACACACACACACACACACACGTGCATGAGAGAACTATATAGTAATAAGAAACAGGAGGAAGTAGTAAGAAGCCAGAGAGAGAGAGAGAGAGAGAGAGAGAGAGAGAGAGCGGGAGAGATGGGCGTTTCTCCACACTTCAGTGTTAATCCTGTAATTGGGGTTGCGATGTTTGGCGACGCCGCAACCGGGGAATCCCCGATAGGTCTCACCCCCTCAGCGGCCTTCATATTTGTGTCGGACTATAACTATAACTAAGACTATAACTATAACTATATAGTGTGTGCAAAACCTTAGAAACAGAAGTTAATCCACTAAGGGACATGCCTGACCATTGGTACTGGAGCCTGTGATAGATTTCCAGCTCCCACCAAAAAAAAAAAAATAAATAAATAAATAAAAAAAAAAAATTGGCCATCTCTGAATGACTTGTGACTGCACTACGGGTCACTTTTATCTATCCAACTATAGTTTGATATCATAACAGTCTGAGGAGCGTTTCTTCCACTGATATCGCAGCCATGATCATGTAAACCTAACCCAACCTAACCTAACTAAACCTAATCTAACCTAACCTAACTAAATCTAAGCTAACCTAACTAACCTAACTAAACCTAATCTAACCTAACCTCAGGGGCCGTCGTGATTGGTGGAAATAATTATGCTTTTTTTTTCTTTACCATTGGCCGCCGCTTCAGTTTCAAAGAACAGAACCAATTAGCGTAAACAATTAAGCGCATGCTGTGACAATGGTATGTCACGGAGCCTGCCGAGCCGCCGCGAGCGCATGACAGCATCAGTGTGCGGCAGGGTTTGATGCGGGAGGCTATCGTCACAATTGATCACCAAAACACCAAAACACGCTTAAATTAAAAAAAAAAAATTGTGTCGCCATTCAAAAAGGTTGCACCTAGTATATATGGGGTTCAAATTACTCGTAATCAGGAGCTCTATCTCTTGAGGTGGGTAAAAAACACGTAGCTGATTGTGGTGAAACTCTGCAGTAATACCAAAAACACTAATTTTCCTAGACCACAGTAAGAAAAACAAGCCCACACCATCAAAGAATGTGGGTGTGTGTTGTGTAGCGTGGATCGTAGCGTTTACTACCGGGTCTGCGGCAATTTCTTGATTTGACTTATTCTTCACAAAGGCACAAATAACTGAGATTTGGGCCTTACTATTTAGTTTTTAGGCCCCATAACAGGTAGTAACAGGGCAGAATGGTAAGCTCACGCATCCACAAAAATGGGCCGTGAGGGGGTGAAAGAAAATTCAAATTCAAGTCCACGAGCCACAGGCGAACGTTGACTGGGGCTCAAGTGACATATATGCGCGGCCCAGACCAAAATAAGACAACCGGATAGAAGACCTTGTAAATCTGAACCGTGGCCT
This sequence comes from Portunus trituberculatus, assembly GCF_017591435.1. Lineage (NCBI taxonomy): Eukaryota > Metazoa > Arthropoda > Malacostraca > Decapoda > Portunidae > Portunus > Portunus trituberculatus. Next base: position 14,915,091 of record NC_059281.1, read on the forward strand.
TGACAACCCGAATTACATCCACCACTACCTTTAAGCAGTCGGGATTGCATAATTAAATGTTCGGAATTTTTTTTTTTTTTTTTTTTTTTTTACGTAGGGAAGAGGGCCAGCCAAGGGCAAAAAAAAGAAAGTTAGAAAAAAGCCCACTTGAGCGCTGGCTCTCCAAAGAGTACAAAAAGTGCCAAAACCGTCAGCCAGAATTAGGGGAGCAAATGCCTCGATACCTCCCTCTTAAAAGAAGACAAGTTGTAGGAATTTGGAAATACAGATGCAGGGAGGGAGTTCCAGAGTTTACCAGTGAAAGGGATGAATGATTGAGCGTACTGGTTAACTCTTGCATTAGAGAGTTGGACAGAATAGGGATGAGAGGAAGAAGAAAGCCTTGTGCAGCGTGGCCGCAGGAGGAGGGGAGGCATGCAGTTAGCAAGATCAGTAGAACAGTTACCATGAAAATAGCGATAAAATATAGAAAGGGATGCAACATTTCGGCGGTGAGAAAGAGACTGAAGACAGTTAGTCAGAGGAGGGAGTTGATGAGACGAAGAGCTTTCGATTCCACCCTATCAAGCAAAGCTGTGTGACTGGAACCCCCAAACATGCGAAGAGTACTCCATACAGGGACGGATAAGGCCCTTATACAGAGTAAGCAGTTGGAGGGCGAGAAAAACTGGCGGAGACGCCTCAGAACACCTAACTTCATAGAAGCTGTTTTAGCAAGAGATGAGATGTGAAGTTTCCAGTTAAGATTATGAGCAAAGGACAGACCGAGGATATTCATTGTGGAAGAGGAGACAGTTGAGTGTCATTGAAGAAGAGGGATAGTTGTCTGGAAGGTTGTGTCGAGTTGATAGATGGAGGAATTGAGTTTTGAGGCATTGAAAACTACTAGATTTTTTCTGCCCCAATCGGAAATTTTAGAAAGATCGGAAGTCAGGCGTCCCGTGGCGTTCCCGCGTGATCTGTTAATTTCCTGAAGGGTTGGACGTCTCTGAAAGAACGTGGAAAGATGTAGGGTGGTATCATCAGCGTAGGAGTGGATAGGGCAAGAAGTTTGGTTAAGAAGGTCATTAATGAATAATAGAAAGAGAGTGGGTGACAGGACAGAACCCTGAGGAACACCACTATTAATAGGTTTAGAAGAACAGTAGCCGTCTACCACAGCAGCAATAGAGCGGTCGGAAAGGAAACATGAGATAAAGTTGCAGAGAGAAGGATAGAAGCCGTAAGAGGGCAGTTTTGAAATCAAAGCTTTATGCCAGACTCTATCAAAAGCTTTTGATATGTCTAACGCAACAGCAAAAGTTTCACCGAAATCTCTAAAAGAGGATGACCAAGACTCAGTAAGGAAAGCCAGAAGATCACCAGTAGAGCGACCTTGACGGAAGCCATACTGGCGATCAGACAGAAGATTGTGAAGTGACAGATGTTTGAGAATCTTCCTATTCAGGATAGATTCAAAACTTTAGACAAGCAAGAGATTAAAGCTATAGGACGGTAGTTTGAGGGGTTAGAACGGTCACCCTTTTTAGGAACAGGCTGAATGTAGGCGAACTTCCAGCAGGAAGGAAAGGTAGAAGTCGATAGACAAAGTTGGAAGAGTTTGGCCAGGCAAGGTGCAAGCACAGAAGCACAGTTTTTGAGAACAATAGGAGGGACCCCATCAGGTCCATAAGCCTTCCGAGGGTTTAGGCCAGCAAGGGCATGGAAAACATCATTACGAAGAATTTTGATTGTAGACATGAAATAGTCAGAGGGAGGAGGAGAGGAGGACAAGCCCAGAATCGTCCAAGGTGGAGTTGTGAGCAAAGGTTTGAGAAAAGAGTTCAGCTTTAGAGACAGAAGAGATGGCAGTGGTGCCATCAGGATGAAATAAAGGAGGAAAGATGAAGAAGTGAAGTTATTTGAGATGTTTTTGGCTAGATGCCAGAAGTCACGAGGAGAGTTTGAGTTTGAAAGATTTTGACATTTCCTATTTATGAAAGAGTGTTTGGCAAGTTGAAGAACAGACTTGGCATGATTCCGGGCAGAGATATAAAGTGCATGAGATTCAGGAGATGGAAGGCTCAAGTACCTTTTGTGGGCAACCTCTCTATCATGTATAGCACGAGAACAGGCTGAGTTAAACCAAGGTTTAGAAGGTTTAGGTTGAGAAAAGAATGAGGAATGTACGCCTCCATGCCAGATACTAACACCTCTGTTATGCGTTCAGCACAAAGAGATGGGTCTCTGACACGGAAGCAATAATCATTCCAGGAAAATCAGCATAATACCTCCTCAGGTCCCCCAACTGGCAGAGGCAAAACGCCAGAGGCACCTTCGCTTTGGGGATCCTGCGGAGGGATTGGAAAAATAGGACAAGATACAGAAATGAGATTGTGATCGGAGGAGCCCAACGGAGATGAAAGGGTGACAGCATAAGCAGAAGGGTTAGAGGTGAGGAAGAGATCAAGAATGTTGGGCGTGTCTCCAAGACGGTCAGGAATACGAGTAGGGTGTTGCACCAGTTGCTCTAGGTCATGGAGGATAGCAAAGTTGAAGGCTAGTTCACCAGGGTGGTCAGTGAAGGGAGAGGAAAGCCAAAGCTGGTGGTGAACATTGAAATCTCCAAGAATGGAAATCTCAGCGAAAGGGTAGAGGGACAGAATGTGCTCCACTTTAGAAGTTAAGTAGTCGAAGAAATTACTATAGTCAGAAGAGTTAGGGAGAGATAAACAGCACAGATGAATTTAGTTTGAGAGTGACTGTTAAGTCGTAGCCAGATGGTGGAAAATTCGGAAGACTCAAGAGCGTGGGCACGAGAGCAAGTTAAGTCATTGCGTACATAGACGCAACATCCAGCTTTGGAATGAAAATGAGAATAGAGAAAGTAGGAGGGAACAGAGAAGGGCTACTGTCAGTTGCCTCAGACAGCTGTGTTTCGGTGAGGAAAAGAAGATGAGGTTTAGTAGAGGAGAGGTGGTGTTCCACAGATTGAAAATTAGATCTAAGACCGCGAATGTTGCAGAAGTTAATGTAGAAAAAGTTGAGGGAGGTGTCAAGGCATTTGTGGTCTTCACCAGGAGAGGTGTCCGACCTGGGGACATTTTGGTCCCTCCCAGAGGGGACTCCGAGGCGTTGTTTATTTTGGGTCCCATTTTTCTTTTAAATTTTCATTTTGAGTGAAGGGTGTATGTGTGGTAAGTGCATGTAGTTTTGTGTGAAGAAGGAGAGCTGTCTTTAGAGGGTAGGCTGTGACTACCCCCTTGAGTTGTGAGACACAAAGAGAAACATTCAACGAGATCACAACTAGCTTTAATGGAAGGTTCACAGCACCTCCTGAACTAGTGCTATTAGATCTCACTGGGAGTAAGTTATTGTTTCGGTAGGTGTCTACTACCTCCTCCTAGAACGCCCGCCCACAGCCCACACAGATCTGTCGGTCTTACGTTACCAGGAATAAGTTTGCAGTATAATACTTACCTTACTGTTAATCTTCACGTTTATCCACAGCCTAGCCCTGCACCACGCCTCCCACACACCAGGGAAGCCTCCAGAGTCCAGCAGAAGGGTGACACAGACATTCTATATTGGCGGAGGGTGGGGGGGGACACAAGGCACGGAATGGCGTCCTCCTTTCCGGTCCTCCGTGGCTGTTGCCTGACGTCACTGCTTCATCGGCTAGGCTACTGCACTTTGATCTTGGCTTCGAAGCGTAAATACTGATTCGTTTCCACAGTTTATTTGTTTGATCCAACATTTGGAGACCTTATTAGTGTACATGACGCGATATATGTTTTGTGCTACTGAATTATTAGAAATCGAAGGGAAATATGCCTACATCTTCCCCTGTGATTTTGCTCTTCCCCTACAGAACAAAGTTTATATATATGGTTCGAACACTAAGTGGAATTTGAATCATAAGGTTTGGAATTTGCACTCTCGGTAATGCTAATGGCCATACACAGAAGAAGAATTATTGTATTTCTTTTATGAGTATATCAGAGGGCCTTTTGAGCGATTAACTAATTTAGTATGTATGTCCTACATTAATTGTTGAAGATCCTCTGATATACTTTACATGAGAAGTACAATAATTCTTCTTGAGTGTTGCCATAAGCCTCACCAAGACTGGAAAATTCCACATCTATGATTTAAACTCCACGTACCTCGTGTTCGCACGATCTGTGGGGAACGGGTAAATTTCCTGGGGAAGGTAAAGGCTATACAATCACTCAGACGATTTTCAAATACGTTAATAACAAGATGTAGTAAAGTTTAACACTACAAACTATCAACACACATTGTTAATCGGCTCGGTATGATAGACCGTCTATACATTAGTTCTGTTATCACTATATTTGTTAATTTTTGTCCGTCCTTGACTTTAAAACAAAACAAGGCCGATCAGGGAACAGATTCAAGAACTTGATCAGACACACATTACTAACTGAATGTTGTGTGCTACACGAACTTACCTAGGCCTCCCGCATCTACGGAAAGCATATTAATAGTTCCTTCAAGTTTTCTTGGTTCTCAAGAGTGTTTCTCGTGTTAATAATGAAAAGAATACATACATTGTCAATCGTCCATAAGAATCTTGAAAACGTTCTTAAAAGCCTTACAGGCGTTCAACAAGAATCTTTTAAGCGTAGTCAATGTGCAGCGCAGAAGGGTTTCAAAACCATATAGACTAGTCCCCCCTCGGCAGCGCCAGGCTCTGTCACTACATGTAAACAAACTCACGCGGCGCCACGACTCACTCAGAACGGTACCTCAGTCAACTCAAAACTTTCGGTAATAATTTAAAAACTACACAGATTTTACCCTTGTACAAACAAGAAAAGATGGTAGAAATTGAAGCATCCCTTGTATACCTAAAACACGAGTATTTCTGCTTAGTTTATTTACGAGAGTTCAGAGCATGTACAGATTCAAGCATTGGTAAATTACTTTTCCCCTTCACAGGATTGAAGAAAGCACACCTGAGGAACACTAGATTATTACAAGACTAGCCACGTACCTCACAGCGCCGGCTAGAGCAAAAACAGCATCTCCAGCACTAAAGGACACAGCAGCTGCATCCCATCATGACCTCTGGGGGTGAGGGTGGCCGCAGGGGCTCACCGGGGCTTGCCGAGACGACCAACGAGGAGTACTTCGCTAGTTACGAGGATGTGGAGGTGATTCTGCCGGAGGGAGAGGCGAGGATGGGGAGAAGTTGGTGGTTAATTCAAGTATTTGTGGTTTTCTTCCAGTGTTTGTAGATGGTTAATCGGTGTTCTTTATTCCTCAGTAGTTTAAAATGTTCAAAGCTTATCAGTACATGTGTACATTGCTTACGTCAAAAAGGGCCTATTTATATGTAATGAACTAGTTAAGGGAATATTTTTTTTTTTTTTATTTACACTGTGAGCTTTTCACAGGAATTTCTGGGCTAAAGGGGATACTTTTTGGGGTACCTCCTATCTCAAGGCCCACCCGCTAGGAAACCGTTCCCCCAAGTGAGGAAGCCCAACCTACACTCGGACCGTGGACAGGATTCAAACCTGTGCGCTTGGAGACCCCGCGGACCACAAAGCACATGGTTCCACTGTACCACGGCATCCCCTAAATTTGTATTGATTTGCAGGCTTTTTACTTTTTTTTTTTTTTTTTCCTGAAGCCATCTTTCTGTATGTTTTAATTATGGTGACCAGTTTCTATTGTTGTAGCATGTCCAGACCTCAAGGTGTAACTGGCCTTCAGGCATACAGAAAGCTACCTTAAACTTGAAAAAAAAATTGGAAGAAAAAAAGAAAAGCCTGCAAATAGTAGCCTTCAGCTGAGCAGCCTGAAGTCCACCGTTATTGACTGCTGTTACCATTGTATGCCTACCTGTTTTATTTCCTTCCATGACATAAACTGAACATTTCTTTGGTCAGATCCACCGCCTGATGGTGAGTGATGCCCCACGGACACAAGCATATGCCGCGGCCATCAGAAAAAACAAGCACCTGTTTGAGGGGAAGGTTGCCATGGATGTCGGCGCCGGGACTGGTGAGTCAAGGCTTCTATCTCGGTCAGGCTACACCTTAAAAACTTGTCCATTATAGTGTTAAATGTGATAGAAAGATATGCAGAACTTGTATGAAGAGGCTAAATACTAGAGAAAATTTTCCTGAACTGTCTATTTTGAGTTGTGAAACAAAATTTAATTACTGTACCATGTTTTGTTTCAGGCATTCTGTCGCTGTTCCTGGCTGCTGCAGGGGCCAGGCGCGTGCATGCTGTGGAGGCCAGTGGAATGGCAGCCATCATTGAGAAAGTAGCGGAGGACAACGGCTTCAGGGACGTGATACAGGTCCACCATGCTAGGGTGGAGGACATCACTCTCCCAGGTGATGAGAAAGTGGATGTCATAGTGTCAGAGTGGATGGGCTTCTATCTGCTCCACGAGTCCATGCTGAACTCGGTTATCTCAGCAAGGGATCAGTTTCTGTCTGAGGATGGCACCATCTTCCCTTCAGAGGCAAGGATCTACGCCTGCCCGTGCTCCTTACAGACACTCTACCGGGAGCAGATCAACTTCTGGGATGACGTTTATGATTTCAACATGACTGCCGTGAAGAACTATGCACTCAAGTCAAAAATGATCAAGCCAGAAGTGTGTCTCATCAAGGAAGACGACCTGTTAGCAGAACCAACCTGTGTCAAGAAATTCAACCTGCGCTGGGTGACGGAGGAAGAGGTGAAGCTCTTTGCCGAGACAACTTTTGTGGGAATTAACCAGCCTGGCACATACCAGGGACTGTGTCTCTGGTTCGAGTGTGACTTTGATGGCAGAGAGTACGATGAGGACGGGCAGGAAGTGGGTGCCCTCATCACTCTCTCCACCTCTCCCATGAGCACTGCCACACACTGGAAGCAGACGGTGGTGGTGCTTGGCTATGGCGCTGGCCAAACCTCAGAACAACCAGCATTACTGTGCCAAGAAAACCTCAATGCTAGTATAGACAGTGCATGTACCTCCCCCGTCACAAGTAATGGTAAGACACAAGTGCACAACGGTTCCCCACACAGAACATGGAGACCTGTGACAATACCATTCAGCCAGACTTTGCCAACCTGGTGGAGAAGGATGAGGTGGTGGGGTGGAAGCTGGTGTTTGCACAGAGTGAGGAGAACACCCGCCACTACACCATGACAGTGGAGATGCTGGACCCTGAGGAGGTGGAGCACCCCATGCCCTGTGGCTGCCCAACACCCCGCTGTGCCATCATTGCCAAGATGATGGAGCAGGATGAGGATGGCAATGATATCATTGACTGCACATAGAAACAGTTCTGTAATGTTCCTGTTGTTTTAAAAGTTGACATGAAGTAACTAAAGCTTTCTGGTGCAGACTATTAACTCTGCTTCATTAATTGTTTGCTTCTTTGTTGTGCAATACGATGTTAAATAAAACTTTTTGTAATGTGTGCTGGTGTATTTGTTACTGTGTATCTGGTCAATAAATTATTTCTGCATTTTGTATTTCATGAGATGGGAGTACAGTGAGCCACAAGACTGTTCATTGCCAATATAAGGCAATAGGGCAAAGAATATCAGAAATAAAGCATTACAGCCACACATGGATTAAGAAATAGTATGCAGTCCTAAAAATTTACTGACGGCACACTAATACTGAAACCAATTTAGTAAGGCAGATGCAGGATGCAGATGACATGAGCAGTTAAAGTATAATGATCATTTTAATTACTCTGATACACAAAGAATAACATTCCCACACAATATAAAACAATCAATTGTTAGTTAACTATGAATGCCTTAAAAATAACGAAGTTACTCTGACATTCACGAACATGGGACTAAAAGTAAAGTCAGCATTCATTCTGCCTAAAAAAGCAATAAGACTTAATTGTATCCACAGATCATGAATCACACAGATGTTCCTCGGGGTTCAACTGTACAATTAACCCTTCCTTTGTGGCACGCGACAGCCTTTCTAACACACACCGCACTCAACTCCACACTTGACTGAGGGGTAGCAGACCACTCTCTCTACTTGCTATAACCCAATCAGCTGAGGCTCTACTCCCTCCCTCCAGTGGTGACTAAGGCTGGGACAGGATGCAGAGCCAGCCACTGCACAGCCTTACAAGTCAAGCATTCTCAGTAACAGGACACATTCACACACATAACACCAGGAACTGATGTGATATTTCCCACCTACTTCTTCCTAGTGTGGAATGGTTTAAACACTGAATATAACAATCACCAGTAAAGAACCAGACACTGTGGGAGTGGTAGTGGGGGGGAGGGGGCAGTGGTGACACTATGCACTGGGGGCCAACAGAGACTTATCCATGAACTTCTTCTTGGTGAAGCACAGCCACCACTTGGAGGGCTTGCCGTCAGGGGTGTTGAAGACGCGCTCACACACCCTGAGGCCTGTCTCCTGCCGCAGCTGCTGGAGGTACTGCTGCATCAACTCTGCAATGTATGCAGGGGTTCCACTCACATAGCTTTATTAAACAGAATGGAATTAAAAATATTTCATTTTATCAACTCCTCTCCTCTGATTGTCTTCAGCCTCTTTCTCACTGACAAAATGTTGCATCTCTTGCTATCTTCTATTACTATTTTCAGGATAATTGCTCTACTGATCTTGCTAACTGCATGCCTCCCCTCTTTCTATGGCCTTGCTGCACAAGACTTTTTCCTCTAACCCCTATTTTGTTCATCTCCCTAATGCAAGAGTTAACCAGTACTCTCAGCCATTGATACCTTCCTCTGGTAAACTCTGGAACTCCCTACCTGTTTCAATATTCCCAATTTCACATGACTTGACTTCATTAAAGAGGGAGGTTTCAAAACATTTGTCCCTTTCTTTTGGCTAACTCTCTTAGACCTGCAAGTGGACTGGCAACTAAGTGGGCCTTTTATCCTTTATGTTGTCCTTGGCCAGCTTTCCCCTCTTACATAAAAAGAGAAGAAATGGGCCCAGCACATCTTTATCAAGACAAACCTTGACAGACAACTGCCAACAATGGTGGAGGAGACACAACACGACTCACCACCCAGGCAGTGTTGAGGAGTGACTTACCCAGGTCGGCGTCGTTCTTGGGCTTGCCATAGACGGCGTTGAGGGGGAAGGTTGGGTCGCCGGGGATGGGGAACTTGGACACAGCGAGAGAGTACATCTCATTGGAGCCGGTGTTCTTGTCCTTGCACTTGGCCAGCTTCTTGAGGCACTCGGTGATGTACAGAGTGATATAGATCAGCGTGCGGTCACACTCACCCTGTCCACAAAGACAATGAAGAATGCTTGGTGAGGGTGGGATGAAGACACTAATCGTCATATTCAGAAATGTTTTGCTCTCTCACCACAAGTTTTCCAAGGCCACAGATATAACTAGCAGAGCTTTCAAGATAGTTTCTCCTTATGATCAACTAGAAATTTTGCTAATTCATCACCAGAACCATAAAAATACTCTTAAAAACATGAGTATCTTCAATTAGAGCATTTGGAAATAGTCACTGTGAGAGAACAAAGCGTTTCTGAATACGGATGTCAAGATATTCACTTGGTGCTGATTGCATACCTAATGATCTCCATGGCACAGGCAAAGAACATCATAACATAATACATACTGAAAAATGTTTTGCATTTCCATCTCAAGATTAGATTAATTCCATTATTTAATCTGAACCTCATAATTTACTTTTTTATTCATATTTTTGCCATAAGATAGCCAGTCTCAAAATGTCAGTCCAAATAATTTCCCTAAAGGCTGCTCAGTAACAATAATGGCCACAACTTGGCCATCTACCTAACCTAACGAGCCGGCCGTGCCACACATGAGCAGGACACACAGCAGGCCAGCTGGACTCACCTTGACCTCGTAGGTGCGGAAGAACACGTTAGCCTTGAAGTACTGCAGCGCCTCGTCCACCACGTCAATGCCCTCTCCGGCCATGAGAGGGGCGGGGCCGCGGTACTTGGTCCGCAGCGGCAGCATGGCCATGTTGCCCACCACGGTGCCAGGGTGCGGCATGTTACAGTGGTACGCCTGCAGGGGGAAGGGACACACAAGACTCACCACACCACCACAGCACACCATTACACAGGAACACACTCAGCTTACTGTCCCTCATTCTCGCGACACCGCCCTTCAACCCTCACTGTGACAAGAACACCCATTCTCACACCACTTTCTTGCCACACACACACATACACTACTACAAATTCACATCCTAAGGTCGTATGGCATGCAGGGTAATGAATGGAGTACTTACAGGCATTTTTATAGTAGATAGGCCCTCCCCTGCAGCTGTCCTGTGTCTGGGTCTCGGTCTGGGCGGTTATCAGTGTTTACATCCGCGAGGTGAGGGCGTGCACCTTCACACTTGGGGAAAACACCTTTAAATAACGCCCAATGGATATACAAAACGATAATATTTCAGTACAATGTGTTTATATAATGTAAGGTTCAAATTACATTATATCTAGATTAATTAAGTTCACCAATTTCACTGCTAATTCATGATGTAAAAACTAAATAAATAAACTAAACCCTGAATTTTTTTTATCCTAGAAATCTGAAAAAAAACTGGTATACTTATTCAATTCCAGCAAATAATTATTTTTAAATTAGAAAAGACGTGAGCAATGAAGTGAAAGTATATAAAAAAAGTCAAGGGCATAAGAGGTAAAGAGTTCCTGGAAGCGCGAATGTTGAGTCAGAAGATGCACCACCACCACCACCACCACCACCACCACCACCACTGCTCCAGAGAAAATGAAGTAATTTAAAGGGAAACAATAAGAAAAGAGTATGAAGGGTTCTTGATGTGACGGAGGCTGGATGTGTTCATTAATGGCGGTCTCCTTTATCATAGATTACCACAGAGAGAGAGAGAGAGAGAGAGAGAGAGAGAGAGAGACAGACAGACAGACAGACAGACAGACAGACAGACAGACAGACAGACAGACAGACACAGATAGATAGATAGATAGATAGATAGAGACAGACAGATAGATAGACAGATAGATAGACAGATATAGATAGATAAATAGACAGACAGGCAGACAGACAGACAGACAGACAGACAGACAGACAGACAGACAGACAGACAGATAGATAGATAGATAGATAGATAGATAGATAGATAGATAGATAGATAGATAGATAGATAGATAGATAGATAGAGAGAGAGAGAGAGAGAGAGAGAGAGAGAGAGAGAGAGAGAGAGAATAATATATCTTTTCTTCTCGTAATGGAAGTTAGACAGCAAAATATAGGTTTTCATTGACGTTGTAATTCAAACCACACACACACACACACACACACACACACACACACACACACACACACACACACACACATACAGACACCTGCGAGGATGTTTCATGGGAGGAGAGGAGGGAGGGGAGGGGAGGGAGGGGAGGAGCGGGAGAGGAGGGAGAGGGAGGGGGAACATAGAAAGAGAAGAGAGGGCGGGGAGAGAAAAAATACAGATGTGTGTGTGTGTGTGTGTGTGTGTGTGTGTGTGTGTGTGTGTGTGTGTGTGTGTGTGTGTGTGTGTGTGTGTGTGTGTGTGTGTGTGTGTGTGTGTGTGTGTCTCAGTATGCATCCACTGTTGTCAGCACAAACACATACGTATCATAGAAGGGAGGTATAACTACTACTACTACTACTACTACTACTACTACTACTACTACTACTACTACTACTACTACCACTACTACTACTACTACATCAACGGGTAAGTAAATAATGAAAGAGGGAATCTAATTTGTCCTCGTACTTAGAGATGAGAGAGAGAGAGAGAGAGAGAGAGAGAGAGAGAGAGAGAGAGAGAGAGAGAGAGAGAGAAGGAGAGAGAACAATGAAGAAGGAAGAAAGGGAGAGGGAGGCATTAAGGGTGAGAGGAAACCATAACACTTCAATTAACGACCATCACGTGTCAGGGAAGATGGGAGGAGGAGGAGGAGGAGGAGGAGGAGGAGGAGGAGGAGGAGGAGGAGGAGTGAGAAAAGGATAGCAAGAAGTATTATAAAGAAAATGCTAAATGGAAGACAAATACATGAAAGGAAACAAGAAGACGAGGAAACCAAAAATAATTTCCTAGAACAAGAGAAAGGCAGGTGAACACTGTCTGTCCTCACACCTGAGTCACGTATTGCACCGCCCACCTTCACTCACTCTCACTCTCTCTCTCTCTCTCTCTCTCTCTCTCTCTCTCTCTCTCTCTCTCTCTCTCTCTCTTTAGAACGTTAATTACTTTTGACATCAAACAAGTTGGCTATTAATGCTGTGAATAGTTCGTGGTGATTGAGACATACATAC
>NC_059281.1:14937401-14962401 GCF_017591435.1 Portunus trituberculatus
CCCATGAACAGTCACACATAAACACAGACAACTCTCTCCTTCTTCCCTTCATATTCCCTCCTAACCATGTGACATCCTCTTACCATCACCTGGAGTGTAAACCAGATCACCTTCCCAAGAACAGCCACACGTATCTACTGGATAATCTTACCCATAACAGCCACACGTAAGCACTGACAACTTCTTCCACCTTCCCCTGATACCCTTCCTAATCACATTATTTCTTCCCCCTTGCCAGGAGTGTATACTAGACAGCCATTTTTTATATGTATGAGGGGAAAGCTGGGCAAAGGCAACAAAAGAAATCAAATTAAAGGCCCACTTAGTTGCCAGTCCCCTTGCAGGTCCGATAGAGTTAGCCAAAACAAAGGGATAAATGTCTTGAAACCTCCCTTTTAAATGAAGTCATAGGATGTTGGAAATACAGAAGCGGGGAGGGAGTTCCAGAGTTTACCAGAGAAAGGCATGAATGATTGAAGAAAGGTACGAATGACTGTAACTAACACTAACAGCTACATGTACCTTAACCCTGACAACTTCGTCTAGCTTTCCCTTCATATCCATTCCTAAACACGTCACTTCTTATTACCCTCGCCAAGAATGTATACTAGACAACACTAACAGCCACACACATATAAACCCTAACGAATTCCTCCAGCTTTCCCTTCATATCCCTTCCTAAACACATTACTTCCTCTTATCTTTACCAGGAGTGTATACCAAGGTGTCTAAATTCCTGCCCTGGATATACGAGGAGACGAAAAAGTCATCGTACTGCGCCAGCTACGTCCCAAAGCCAGACACTAAGAAGATCAGAGTGCACAGGAAGACCAAAGGAAAGCAGGAGAGCGGTGTTGTGAGCAGGATGATTAGAGAAAACGGGGAATGGATTAGAAAACAGAAAAAGAAGAATGGCGTGACGCGAAGACATGGCAAGGCGCTAACGGATGAAGAGAAGAATAAGGGAAAGGATGGGAAAAGGAAGACTTCGAAGAAAAGGAACAGAAGGAGGAAAAAGAAGAATGAGAGGAAAATACCCGCAAAGAAAACGAAGAAAGGACTCGTGCTTGGAGGAAAGAAGAAACACAGGAAGAGTGGAGGAAAAGGGAAAATAATGAAGAAGAAAGGAAATAAGGAAAGGAAGAAGACACGGAAAGTGAAAAGAGGAAGAAAGATAAGGAAAGGAAGGAAGGGGAAGATGAGAAACGGACTCACGAAGAGGAGAAAGAATAAGAAACAGAAAAAGGTCGAAGAAGATCAACAAGAGGATAAGAAAGAGAGAGAGAAGAAAATAGAATAAAGCTAAGTAAGATAGAGAAAAAAAAAGAAAAAATGAATAGGACACTAAAGGAGGAGGAGGAGGAGGAGGAGGAGGAGGAGGAGGACACAATGCCTGAAGGAAAAATAAAACACCAAGACAGCAGAAGGACAGGTATAAAAAGAGAAGGAAAAAGAAGAAGAAGAAGAAGAAGAAGAAGAGGAGGAGGAGGAGGAGGAGGAGGAGGAGGAGGAGGAGGAGGAGGAGGAGGAGGAGGAGGAGGAGGAGGCTAAACAAACATCCACTGAAAGGAACAATAAATTTTTTAAAAATGCGAAGGGGCGGCAAATAACGTCAACAAACAAACAAACAAACAAACAAACAAACAAACAAACACACACACACACACACACACACACTTATATACCCGACACAAATTTTCCACCCCATACAACAACACACAGACAAACAAGGCATTACCACATTATATCGCACGGTTTCCCTCCCCACCCCGAAACACCGCCCACGCCTACGCCCACGAGCCAGTCAACCAGCCAGCCAATCAGCCAGCCAATCAACCAGCCACGCCCACCAGGGAAAGGAAGGACACATAGATAATTGTCCCTTTGTTTACTTTGAGCTTAGATCGCTAATTGAATAAAAAATAAAGGCTCTGTACAGGTTTACCGAGAGAGAGAGAGAGAGAGAGAGAGAGAGTGTGTGTGTGTGTGTGTGTGTGTGTGTGTGTGTGTGTAATTCACCTCGGTCGCCTGCTGGTCACCCAGCCAGTCTTTCCCATTACGGAGCGAGCTCAGAGCTCATAGACCGATCTTCGGGTAGGACTGAGATCACAACACACAAACACACACCAGGAAAGCGAGGCCACAACCCCTCGAGTTACATCCCGTACCTATTTACTACTAGGTGAACACACCCCACACATTAAAAGGCTTGCCCATTTGCCTTGCCGCTTACCGGGACTCGAACCCGGCCCCCTCGATTGTGAGTCGAGCGTGCTAACCATTACACTACGCGGTGTGTGTGTGTGTGTGTGTGTGTGTGTGTGTGTGTGTGTGTGTGTGTGTGTGTGTGTGTGTGTGTGTGTGTGTGTGTGTGTGTGTGTGTGTGTGTGTGTGTGTGTGTGTGTGTGTGTGTGTGTGTGTGTGTGTGTGTGTGTGTGTGTGTGTGTGTGTGTCTGAGTGTGTGTGTGTGTGTGTGTGTGTTCCGGGAAAGTTACAGATGAAACAATGTTCGGTATTAAAATGTTTTGTAAAGCTTTTAGACGAAAGAAAATTATATCATAGAAACCATTATTACTATTATTATTATCCCTTAGAAACTGTAATGAACTTGTTTGTATTATTCAACTCTAATAATGGAGTGCACTGAACATTTTAACGCAGCAATAACGACTAGAATGATCAAACACAGACAGCTTCTGGGAATACATATAGCCACGTGTCACTCCAGTTAATAAACATGAAGCTTTTTTTTTTTTTATTAAATTCAGTCACGGAAATTGCACGTTATCATTTCACAGTTCTAGTGCAAAAGGTTTTATCGTCACTGCGATATGGAATTAACGTATTCTCCATTACACACACACACGCGTACTGCGCGTAGTGTAGTGGTTAGCACACTTGACTCACAATCGAGAGGGGCCGGGTTCGAGTCCGGGGAAGCGGCGAGGCAAATGGGCAAGCCCCTTAATGTGTAGCCCCTGTTCACCTAGCAGTAAATTGGTATGGGATGTAACTCGAGGGGTTGTGGCCTCGCTTTCCCGGTGTGTGTTGTGTGTGTTGTGATCTCAGTCCTACCCGAAGATCGGTCTATGAGCTCTGAGCTCGCTCCGTAATGGGGAAGACTGGCTGGGTGACCAGCAGACGACCGTGGTGAATTACACACACACACACACACAGAGAGAGAGAGAGAGAGAGAGAGAGAGAGAGAGAGAGAGAGAGAGAGAGAGAGAGAGAGAGAGAGAGAGAGAGAGAGAGAGAGAGAGAGAGAGAGAGAGTGTTTAGCACGTTACACACCCTCAGGCTTCATGTTAATTAAGAGGTGACACAGCAGCATTACACCCCCGCTGACCCCCACACCACTGTATACATACACTGCACTACTATAAAGAAACAATAAAATAAAATAAAGAAGAATTAAGTTAGAAAGGCAGAGAAAATAGAAGAAGTCGTCACACCACACGCACTAAGAAGAAAAGAAAAAGAAGAAAAGTAAGAAGTCCTTGTAATGTATCTGTCAGGCCTGCATTCTTTGCTCTCACCACGACTCTTTTTTAAGGCCACAGAGACGACTAGCAGGGTTCTCAAGAGTGCTTCTCCAGTTAGTAATGTATAAGTCTTGTCACTCTGCCTTAAGAACCATAAAAACACCTTAAAAATAAACTCGTGTAAATTTAAATAAAGCCTTTTGAAATAGAGGAGAAGTGAAGCCCAGAAGTATTTGAGAGTACGAGCTCTGACAGTCTGGGATGCATTTTTTTTGCCTCGAGTTGTGTATGATTAAATGATTTTACTTACATTAGGAAGGGTCTATGGAGGTCAGAAGATTAATGGCCAGCCCTCACTATTTTAACCCATACATAAGTTTCTGAAGCTGCTTAACCCCTTTAGTATCAGGACACGTTTCCATATTCATTCTGCTTACTAATTGATGTCATACAGCTTCAGAAACTTAAATAGGGGATTAAAATAGTGAAGACTATGGCCATTAATCTTCTAACCCTCCATAAACCCTTCCTAATATCAAGAAAATGGCCTAATCGTACACAAATCTCAGGGAAAAATGTGTCCCAGTATTGACAGGGTTAAAATTATGGATTACGGTTATTAGCCTCTATCACTAAAGTAAACAATGCTGCCACATTACGTACCTTTATCTCTTATTCCTGGTTTCCTTAGAGCCAGAATGAGATGCAAGAGGACCAAGGCACTCTCCCCTCCTCCCTGGCAGGTAATATCCGGGTAAGGACACTCAGGGAACAACTTACAGTTTAATAGACAATATCTCGGTCAGCACAGAGAGGCAGGAGGAATGTTTACCACGCCATCCAGCCAGACCGACCCTTGAACCGCTATCTCTACCCTTTGCTAGCTTAGGGGAGCCTTCCTGACAGCCCTTGGTCACCGCCAGGACGGGCCAGCCCCCAGCGGAATAGCCAGCACCTCTCGCCAAGCCACGCACACACGGAAAAAGCCACCACAAGTCACCACACGCAAGGATCACCACTGGACCGCCGCCATGCTGGGGTTTGGGCGCTCAGCTGATGGCGTCCCCAGAGTCATGTCTCGCGCTGCGGACTGTGGCTTTATTTACAGAATTACACGAAAATCAGTCATTCTCAGTTACGTTTAAGGATGTCAAAAGTTAGGTTAGATTAATTAGGTTAAATTTACTGGATTTTGTCTTTGTTAGGCTTAAAAACAACCACGCACGAGAGGAGTTAATACTTAAATGCGTGTAAAAGTAATAATAATGCAATCACTACTTACAATAATAAAGGATTAACAGAAAGGGTCATTGAAAGGAAAGTGTTGGGTTACTGAAAGGAGATGGATGATGTATACAAGTGGAAGGGTTAATCTAGTCTAGCCTAACTTAATCCTCTCCACCAGACTCCAGAAACGAAATGAGATGAAAGACTTTGATGCAATCCTATCAGTTACAAAATACAATAGCGGGGTGGAGTTAGTGGTCTAGGAAATAAACAAAGAAATAGGATAATAATACTTTCTCTCCTCACCCTACCTACACCACTGAACTCCACCCTCATGACTTCACCTCCAGATTACAATGCTATAATATTGAACACTAAGGCCAGTATTCTGAAATGCTTTGCTCTCTGACCATCACCATTTCCCAAAGGCTTTAGTTGAAGGTGTTCATGTTTTTAAAGGTATTTTTATGATCTCGGTGATGGACTGGCAAGAATTTCTAGATAATTATTAGGAGAAACTGTCTTTGAACATCCGGCTAGTCGTCTCTCTGGCCTTGAAAAACTGTCGTGGTGAGAGGGCAAGGCGTTTCTGAGTATAGGCGTGATAAGCCATCATCTTGCACCACTTACCATAAACATTACCCAACATTAAGACTGCGTAAACTTGCTCAATAACAATAAAACACTTGTCTATAGTCCTCCCAAGAAAAGATCCGTAGAGAATGTGTTAATTTACTAAGGACCTTTACCTAATCTTGCCTACGTACACCTGCCACGGACGCACGGACACACAGAGGCTACACGAACAGCTTAAACGAGGAACACATGACCGCTGCCCGTATAACAGTCCTGTGTGCAGCGGGAAGCATCGGAATACATATATTTGTAATGATACAGTGATAATTCAGGACATCTTTCATTGTAACACCCATATACTTAGTCGATGCTTAAAAGAACATGGGAGGTCAGATACATGTGTTGCTTTAATGGGTGAATTTAATACTGGTGTAGAAAATTAAGTAAGGACATAAAAAAAAAACTGTCCTTGTCCACACACACACACACACACACACACACACACACACACACACGGTAACAATACAATCTTTCGAATAAAACTTGTGCGAAAAAAAAAATCACAGCTTAAAAGTAAAATATTAAACATATTTTATAAATTACATAGGACACAGTCGCCCTAACCTTCATTGTGTCAAAATCTAATTAAAGACACACACACACACACACACACACACACACACACACACACACACACACACACACACACACACACACACACACACACACACACACACACACACACACACACACACGTTTAATCACACACCTATGAATATTTAAGTACAAATTTGAATACGATAACACGGAAGAACACATTCAAGCCCCAAGCAAGTCGGCTCATGTATATTGTCACCACGAAAATGGAAGAAGAGGAGGAAGAAGAGGAGGAAGAGAGGAAGAAACAAAGTGAAGAAAACAAGTAGATAAAACTAAATAGATACAAAAATAGAACATAACAGAATAACACAATTGGAAAATAAGATAAACATTAGCAAAGACCAGAATACCAAAGTTTCTCTCTTGCGGTACGATAACCCACCTACACACACGATACGATACCAGCATTTCCGGCGCATTAACATGGGTCTTTCGTGTCAGTCAGAGATAAGAGGAGAGAATGGCTTGATAAGGTAATGATAAGATACACGGAGATAACACAGCAATAAAAAAGGAACACTGAATTACAGAAAACATCAGGTACAGAGATACTTAAACTGGAGTACGATAATGTCTAGAACGGTACGATGGTCTCTGAGACGTTAGAGATTACATTTATAATACAGTAAGGGATTTGAAAATATTTTGTTTTTTTATTTACCTTTTATAAATAAACACGCAATATAAAGGAAAATATCACAAGTGTATATATGTTTTTCTTAGTATCGTTGCATTTGAAAAAAAAAAATATTAAACTCTCTCTCTCTCTCTCTCTCTCTCTCTCTCTCTCTCTCTCTCTCTCTCTCAAGGGGTATGAGGAAATAAACGAGAAGATGGAGGATGAAAAGGAAGAGATAGGGAGAAAGGAAAAAAAATGGAGGATATAAAAGGAAGAGAGAGATGATAAGGAGGAGGAGGAGGAGGAGGAGGAGGAGGAGGAGGAGGAGGAGGAGGAGGAGGAGGAGGAGGAGGACATGAAATACCAGAATATAAATGAGAAACGGAGGAGGAGGAGGAGGAGGAGGAGGAGGACATGAAATACCAGAATATAAATGAGAAACGAAACCAACAAAATGAAGATAGTAGGAAATCAAAACAAAGATAACGAGGAAGAGGAAATATTGACACAGAAAGAAAGAAAAAAAAATAAATAAATAAATAAATAAAAAAAAAACGCACAAAACAACAAAAAATGAAAAAAAACGAGTAAAAAAGAAAAAAAACAACAACAACAACGAAGAAGAACAAGAAAAGGGAATAGAGGGGAAGAGAAACAAATTTAACAACAAAAAAAAAAAAAAAAAAACACTAAATAAACAACGAGGGAAAGGGATAAAACACCAAAAATCAACAAGAGACAAGCATTTTTTTCACAGCAACGGAGAGGAGAGCGAAGAGAGCGAGGAGGTGTTTGGGGGAGACGCAGGCGGTGGAGTAGCGGGGCGCGGAGGAGGTTGTCAGGTACTCCATCTTGTGCACGTTGCAGAGGTCAGTGGTGCACGTCCGGTAGCAGGCGATGAGGCGCTCCACCCTGTTGTTAGTGAGTTTCTCGAAGTGGATGCCGCAGAAGTGAGACATGTTGGTTTCAGTACACGCCCGAAACAGCACCTGAGCTTGTCCTGTTGAGAGAGAGAGAGAGAGAGAGAGAGAGAGAGAGAGAGAGTTATCATCATTATAATTTACGTAAGAGAGGCACAACAACAACAGCAACAATAACAACAACCTCGTCGGACTTTAACACTGCGAGACACATTTTGAAACTGTCATGACACTTTGAACGCGCTCGAAACATTCACTCATACTTTCTCTCTCTCTCTCTCTCTCTCTCTCTCTCTCTCTCAATAGAAAAAAAAACACATACATTTAAAAACTATAATAATAATACACACGAATAATAATAATAATAATAATAATAATAATAATAATAATAATAATAATAATAACACAAGCTAGTTTAGAATAAGGATGATAAGATGAGAGAAAGAGACGAAGAAGGAGAAAGAGAACAAGGCAAGATGCACAGTAAGATAAATAGTTAAGGTATCTTGAAGTAAAAATATGAAGGAAAGGAGTGAGGAAAGACCCTAATTTAGGAGGAGGAGGAGGAGGAGGAGGAGGAGGAGGAGGAGGAGGAGGAGGAGGAGGAGGAGGAAGAGGAAATATTGACACAGAAATGGCAAGTGTTGGGTGAAATATTTGAGAGAGAGAGAGAGAGAGAGAGAGAGAGAGAGAGAGAGAGAGAGAGAGAGAGAGAGAGAGAGAGAGACGAGGAAACAAGAAAGAAAACGAAGAACGGATAGAACAAAATGCTTCAAGGGATACTCAAGGAAATGCGAGAAGATAAGACAAAAGCAAGGAAGAGAAGCGGGAGAAACAAAAAATACAATGTCGAAACAAAGGAAGAGTAAATACGATAAAAGAAAAGATAAAAACACGAATATAAGACACGGAAAATATGATGAAAAATGAGACAAGAGCAGACGTGAAGGATAAAACGAGAAGAAATATTTTAAAGCAAACGAACATAAGAAGTGAAATACGATGATAAAGATGAAAAGGAAGAAAAATGTTAAGATGAAAAGAATAAATAATCTCTCTCTCTCTCTCTCTCTCTCTCTCTCTGCGTCACTATATCATGGAATGTCCTCTCATTGCTAAATTAAGGTCAGTATGACTTGTACAGCCTCATCTTCTAGACTCTGCCACCCTCAGGGATATACTCAGGGAATATCCTCAGTTTGCTCCCAGACTGTAGGATGTTTAGGCAATAAGGTGTGCAATATGTGTATTTATTTATTGAAATACTTGTATTCTTGTTGTGTATACTGTCCAGAGTTATGTTTGTGATACTTTAACCTTAAATCTTTGCCCAGGGGGTGGGTGGCAAGGCCCATCCTCCTCTTTGTTGTAATTATTTATTAATTCAACAATAAATGTATCAATCAATCAATCAATCTCTCTCTCTCTCTCTCTCTCTCTCTCTCTCTCTCTCTCTCTCTCTCGACGGAAACTAAAATGAAGGTGATAAAGATTGGAAGAGGAGGATGAAAGAAGATACGAGAAAATGTTTTTAGCTTACATGAATATAAAATGACAAATTAAAGATAGAGGTGAGAGGGAGAAGATGAAAAGGGATAAGTGTGAATACTTTTAGAGGAACGAAATGCAGTTATACGAGAAGATACAGAAGAAAGATAGAAAAGAAAAGAAAAAAATAGGAAAATGATCAAATGAAATATCTCTTAATACAAACTAATGAAGAGAGAGGAATGAGAGATAAAGCTGAGAGAATGAGATGTGACGGTAAAGATGAAAGGAAAAAAAAATGAGAAAATGCAATATATCTCAACAAACACTAATAAAACATGAGGAATGAGAGATAAAGATAAGAGGAAGAAGATGAAAAGGAAAAGATTAATATTTTAGAGGAATGGAGTAACACGAAACTACAAAGATGAAAGGAAAAAAAGAAAAAAAAATTATAAATGCAATATCACTCAACAAAAACTAACAAAACATGAGAAATATCACATAAAGATGAGAGGAAAAGGATAAAAAAGAGATCAGTATGAATATATTTTTGAGGAATGGAATGCATTTATAGAAGATGAATAAAGATGAAAGGAAAAAAGAGAGAGAAAAAAAAATGCGACATCTCTCAACAAAAACCAATAAAACATGAAGAAAGAGAGACAAAGAAGAGAGAAAGAGATGAAAAAACGGATAAAAAACTAATATCTTAAAGGAATGGAGCGATATGAGACGACAAAGATGAAAGAAAGAAAAAAGAAAAAAAGAAAAATTATAACAACTCAAGGAAAAAACTATGATACAAGATAACATTAAACATTTTTTGAACGAAAGCAAAGCAGAATGACGAAACAGAGATGAGAGGAGAAGGGAGAGGAAAATAGATCAGACAAGAGGAAAGGAACGTGAGAGAGAGAGAGAGAGAGAGAGAGAGAGAGAGAGAGAGAGAGAGAGAGAGAGAGAGAGAGAGAGAGAGAGAGAGAGAGAGAGAGAGAGAGAGAGGTGATAAAGAGAAGAGAAAGAGAAAGGAGGAGGAAACAAAGTAAAAGAATATTAAAAATGAGGAAAGAAGTATATCAAAGGAAAAAATGGAAGCACGCTTTTGTCTAGCCCAAGAAGGAAGAAGAGGAGGAGGAGGAGGAGGAGGAGGAGGACTTGCTTTCACACTGATGGAGGACATGTTAGTTATGAGAGAGAGAGAGAGAGAGAGAGAGAGAGAGAGAGAGAGAGAGAGAGAGAGAGAGAGAGAGAGAGAGAGAGAGAGAGAGAGAGAGAGAGAGAGAGAGAGACAGACACACACACACACACACACACACACACACACACACACACACACACACACACACACACACACACACACACACACACACACACACACACACACACACACACACACACACACACACACACACACACACACACACACACACACACAGCCAGAGGACCAGGGTTCGATTCCCCGGCCGGTGGAGATATTTGGTGTGTCTCCTTTCACGTGTAGGTGCTGTTCACCTAGCAGTGAGTAGGTACGGGATGTAAATCGAGGAGTTGTGACCTTGTTGTCCCGGTGTGTGGTGTGTGCCTGGTCTCAGGCCTATCCGAAGATCGGAAATAATGAGCTCTGAGCTCGTTCCGTAGGGTAACGTCTGGCTGTCTCGTCAGAGACTGCAGCAGATCAAACAGTGAAACACACTCAGAAAAGAAGGGTCCAAGGAGCGTACCCAGCTTGCCCTCTCTCGTGTCCCTGAATCCCTGAGTGTCCCGCTGACGTGGCAGGAGGAGGTGAAGGATAAAGGGATAAGGGGAAGGATAAAGGATTTGCTGAGTCCGTGGAAACAAAATAAAGGGAAGGAAAGCAGAAAGTAAGATATCTGGGTGTGGAGAGAGAGAGAGAGAGAGAGAGAGAGAGAGAGAGAGAGAGAGAGAGAGAGAGAGATAAACAGAGAGAAAGAGAGAAAAAGAGAAAGATACAGTGGAACCATGCGTGCTTTGGGATCCTAGAGGTCTCCAAGCGCACGGGTTCGAATCCTGTCCACGGTCTGAGTGTAGGTTGGGCTTCCTCACTCGGGGCAACGGTTTCCTAGCGGATGGGCTTTGAGATAGGAGGTACCCAAAAAAGTATCCCCTTTAGCCCAGAAATTCCCGTGAAAACCCCACATGGTATAAAAAAAAAAAAGGCAGACAAGCAGACAAGGAAACATGGACACACACACACACACACACACACACACACACAAAGCAAAAAGAGCTTAGGAAACACCAAAGAGGATCCACCATTTCGAAACAATTCAACGACACACGCGCGACACACGACACACTGATATACATAGCAAGAGAGAAGGTTCCTGGGAGACAGAAGCGGTGTCTGGTGGGCCGTGGCGTACCCTAAGACTCAGGAACGCGAGAGGAGCGGAAATCACGGAAACACAGGCTTGTATGAAAGAGTTCTGAAGGAGGGTGGGTAGTGTGATGGGGCCGGGAGACTGAGTGTGCTGGAGATATTTTTGAAGGTGGGCAAGTGGAGAGAAAGGCGCAGGAAGAACGTATAAGGAAGAGTTGGGTGCGTTTGAAAGGATCAGACGTCAAGATTTTTAAAAGAATAAGACGTTTGAGGAATAAGCAAGTGAAGGAAGATGAAGAAAAGATTGAAAAGAAAAGGAAAAAGACAGTTTGGGTTATCTGAAGAAGAGGAGAAATGAAGAAAGGAAGATAACCGGAGAATATTGGAAAGAGTAAAGCCGAATTCTTAACAGAGGAAGAAAAAGAAGGAAGACAAGGAGAAAGATGAAAACGGAAGGAATAAGATATAATCGCTAATATGAAGAGGAAGAGAGATAGAAAAAATGAAGATAACGGGAGAAAATTGAAGATAAAACATAATTATGTAACAAAGGCAATAGAAGGAAAAGAAGAAGAAAGATAAGGAGAAAGATGAAAACGGAAAGGAATAAGATAAAATTAGTTATTTAAAGAGGAGGAGATAAAAAAAGGAAAATAACGGGAAAATATTGAAAAGAGTGTAACAGTTAGATTTCTTATGTAATAGAAGGCAGAGAAGAAGAGGGAAGACAAGAAGGAAGACGAAGAGGAAGAGAAGTAAGGGGCGCTCATTTGTTCGACGGAGGGGAAAGAAAATGACCAGGATATTGGAAAGGATAAAAAGTTTAGGACTGTTATACCTCTAAAGGAACAAGACAGCCACGGAAAATGAAGACGACGGAAAACGAAAGAAAAAGCGGGTTCAGTTATTTAAGAGAGGAAAGAAAAAAAGAAACAAGAAAGTACTAAGGAAAAAAAAAAAAAACAAGGGAAGGAAATTGGAACTGTCATATTGCAAAGGGATTAGAAGAAAACGCTGGAATTTGAGTCATTTTCTGTTGAAGCTAGAAAGAAAAATTAATGACGAAGTGCTGAGAAAAGGAAAGGAGGAAAAAAACAAGGTAAGGAAGTTAAAATTGTCACGTAGCAAAGGAATTAGAAGAAGAAAGTTGGAATTTAAGTCACTTTCTGTTGAAGCTAGGAATAGAAATAATGAAATATTGAGAAAAGGAAAAAAAAAAAAAACAAGGTGAGGAAGCTAGAATATATCATGTAGCAAAAGGATAAGATGAAAAAAGTAAGAATTTAAGTAATCTTCTGTTTAATAGCGAAATATTGAGAAAAGGAAAAAAAAAAACATTGTCATTTAGTAAAGGGATTAAGAGAAGAAAGTGACAATTTGATCCATTTTCTGTTTAAGTCACGAAAGAAAATTAATGACAAAGGATTGAGAAAAGGAGTAGAAAAAAGAGGGGAGGAGAGAAGTAAAGAAGAAGAAAGTGACAATCTGATCCATTTTCTGTTTAAACTACAAAAGAAAATAATGACAGTGTATTGAGAAAAGGAGTAGGAAAAAAGGGGGAGGAGAAGAGAAATAAAATTGCCATGTAGCGAAGGCATTAGAAGAAGAAAGGGAGAATTTAATGACGTTTTCTGTTTAAGCTACAAAAGAAAATAACGACAAAATATTGAGAAAAGAAATTATGACAAAATATTGAAAAAAAGTAAAAAAAAAGAAAATAAACAAGAAAAGGAAGTAAGAATTGTCATGTAGCGAAGGGATTAGAGGAAGATAGCAAGAATTTGACCCATTTTCTGTTTAAACTACAAAAGAAAATAATGAAAAGTATTGAGAAAAAAAAAAAGAAAACAAACAGAAGGAAGTTAGAATTTCATTTAGCAAAGGGATTAGAACAAAAAAACAAGAATTTGACCCATTTTCTGTTTAAGCAAAAGAAAAAGACAAACAAAATACTGATAAAAGTAATGGAAACTAACTAAATAAATGAATAAACAAAAAAAAAAAAAACAAGGGAAGAAAGTAAGAATAAGTCATGTAGCAAAGAAAAAAGCAAGAATTTGAACCATTTTCCGTGTCCCTGCGTGTCCCCTGGTGACGAAATGACAAACTAAGCTGGAACTGACGCAACACACACCACACAACACAACACACGACAAACTAAGCTGGAACTGACGCAACACACACCACACAACACAACACACGACAAACTAAGCTGGAACTGACGCAACACACACCACACAACACAACACACGACAAACTAAGCTGGAACTGATGCAACACACACCACACAACACACAACACAACACATGACAAACTAAGCTGGAACTGATGCAACACACACCACACAACACACACACACACATGACACACATGCACACACACACACACACACACACACACACACACACACACACACACACACACACACACACACACACACACACACACACACACACACACACACACACACACACACACACACACACACTTTCTCGAAACGCTTCATTTCAAAATTTTTGTCGGGAAATTGTAACAAAAAAGAGAGAGAGAGAGAGAGAGAGAGAGAGAGAGAGAGAGAGAGAGAGAGAGAGAGAGAGAGAGAGAGAGAGAGAGAGAACATAGCAGTGTGTCCATTCCACGAACCCCGGATCAAAGGAAATAGAAAATGAAATAGTACATGAGAGAGAGAGAGAGAGAGAGAGAGTGTGTGTGTGTGTGTTTCACTGTTTGATCTGCTGCAGTCTCTGACGAGACAGCCAGACGTTACCCTACGGAACGAGCTCAGAGCTCATTATTTCCGATCTTGGGATAGGCCTGAGACCAGGCACACACCACACACCAGGACAACAAGATCAAAACTCCTCGATTTACATCCCGTACCTACTCACTGCTAGGTGAACAGCACCTCCACGTGAAAGGAGACACACCCAAATATCTCCACCCGGCCGGGGAATCGAACCCCGGTCCTCTGGCTTGTGAAGCCAGCGCTCTACCCACTGAGCTACCGTGTGTGTGTGTGTGTGTGTGTGTGTGCCGAAGGAAGAAAAAATAGATATAATAACGACAAAAATGAAATACGTTTGCATGAATTATAAAAACCTTTTGAAAGAAGGGAAGGGAAGGGAAGGGAAAGGAAGGGAAGGCAAGTGAATTGAAGGGAAGGGAAGGGAAGGGGAACAGGAGAGATGGGGATGGGTCCTGAATTCAACCTTTACATTATAGAATGGACGAGGGGAGAGGAATAAAGAGGAGGGTGAGATGAGAGAGAGAGAGAGAGAGAGAGAGAGAGAGAGAGAGAGAGAGAGAGAGAGAGAGAGAGAGAGAGAGAGAGAGAGGGGCCGTAGCAGCAGCAGCAGGAGGAGGAGGAGGAGGAGGAGGAGGAGGAAATGAAAGATAAACAAAGAAAGGAATGTATTAGTATAGTCTGCCATTAAATATGTATCAGAAAATCTCTCTCTCTCTCTCTCTCTCTCTCTCTCTCTCTCTCTCTCTCTGGTATTTATTTCTATTTATTTTCCCTTCCATTCCTTCCTTCATTACTAATTCATTTTGTTAATCTGTTCTGTAATTCTCACACTGTGGCTTCTTTTATTATCTATCTATCTCTTATTCATCTATTTATTCAACCTTGGCCCTTTCTTTTTTATTTTCTTATCCTTTGTCATTTATTTTCTTTTTCTTTCTCATGTTTACTTTTCATATTTCACTCTCTCTTGTCCTTCTTTCCTTTTTTATACTTCTTTATACAGCTATATTCTCCTCCTCCTCCTCCTCCTCCTCCTCCTCCTCCTCCTCCTCTTCTTCTTCTTCTTCCTTTTCCTCTCCCTCTTCTGAATCTTTAGTTAGTTCCCAAACAGCTTTATAAAAACCTAAAGTTATGTTGTTACTCGGTTTCCCTTTGTAATCCTCTTCCTCCTCCTCCAACTCCTCTTCCTCCTCTTTCTACTCCCTATCTTCTCTTCTCCCTCTCTCTCCTTCACCTCCTTCTGTACTATCCTGTCCCTTTCACTAATAGCTAACTTAGAACAGTCAACGAAGCATTCTACATAGAGTTAAGACGTTGAGGTATATTGCTGCTTGTTCTTCCTTTGTGTTCCCGTGTGGTCCTCCTCACCATTTGTCGATCAAGCTAAGGCATTCCGGAGAGGTGAAGTGAGGTGTGTTGGAGCGGAAGGCCCACTCCTGATCTTATTGAGCTAAACACAGGACATCTTTCCAACGGCACAATGAAGCTTCTTGGAACTTGGAGCAGGAGGAGGAACACACAAAGAACCAAGGATTAAAATCGTGGAGGATAAATGAAAGTACTATAGATCATAATGGTGGAAGTTGGTGGGGGAAAAAGAAGAAAGGTGGGATTATGTGGTGGTTAAGTTAGGTTAGGTTAAGTTAGTTTTTTTTTTTCATGTAAGAGGGGGAAACTGGCTAAGGGGAATATAAAACTAAAAAATAAGAAGGCCCATTTAGTTGTCAGTCCTCTTGTAGGTCGGAGAGAGTTAGCCAAAATAATAATAAAAAAGGGGATAAAAATGTCTTGAAACCTCTCTCGTAAATGAAGTCAAGTCATAGCAAGTTGTAGAGTTAAAAGTAGGGTGTCTTATATGGGTCTATTGTTTTATGTTAAGTTAAGTAAAAAAAGGGAAGGAAGAGAAGGATGATAATGGATTAAAATGGAGGTGCTGGAATACGAGAGAAGTATGTGAGGAAAATAAGTAAAGTAAAAAATGTTTGGGTGATGAAAAAAGTTGCAGTCCTGAAGAGGAGATGGAAAAAAAAAAAAAAAAAAAGGACAAATGGATGAAGAGAAATCCCTGGAAAAAAATATATAAATATGAAGTAGTAGTAGTAGTAGTAGTAGTAGTAGTAGTAGTAGTAGTAGTAGTAGTAGTAGTAGTAGTAGTAGTAGCAGAGCAAGAAGTACAACAACAACAACAATACAACAACAACAACAACAACAACAACAAACAACAACAAATAACCAACCAACCAACCAACCAAACACAAATAAACAACAACAACAACAACAACAGCAACAAAACTAAAACACACCCAAACCTTCCCCCCCCCACACACACACACACTCTAGAGACCCACCGCATTCCCCCCTGACACCACACCATCCCTTAATCCAGCCAACACACACACACACACACACACACAAAGCACCCACCCTTCTTGAGGTAACCAGTGTAGGAAACGCAGTAGTTCTGGTCACTAGCACACTCTTCCTCTATGCCAATGCCGTCCAGACACTCGGGATCCTTGAGACTCGTGCAGTTCACACACCGAAGACACTCGCCTGGAATAGAAAACGAGGAAAGATAGACACGTTGATGGGTAGAACAGATGGATAGATAAGTGATAAGATAGACAGAGAGGTAAATAGTTAGATGGATAGGTAAATGAATAAGATAAATGGTTAATTACATAGATACCTTTGGATAAATGGCTAGGTAGGTGTATAGATAGACAAATGGTAGATAGACACGAATTGGGAAGGATAAGTAGATAGAAAGATGAATGTTTGGGTAGTTAGATAGATAGATAAATGGTTACTTAGACAGACAAGTAGATAGAGAGATAGAAAAAATGGTTAATTAAACAGATATGTGGATAGATAGATAAGTGAATGGATAAATAGATAAACAATTGGTTAGACAGAAATAATAAATAGGATAGATAGATAGATATACAAATGTTCGGTTAGATATACAGATACGTTGACAGATAAATAGTAAATACAGGATGATAAATGAATAGACGGATAGATAGATAGATAGATAGATTGATAGATGAATAGATAGGTAGACGATATACATAGAGAGGAAATGAAAGATATTGAAAAGCAAACAAAGAAGGATGCAAAAGAAAAAAAAACTGAATGAACGATTGAATAAATGAATGAAGGAAGGAAGGAAGGAAGAGAGAGAGAGAGAGAGAGAGAGAGAGAGAGAGAGAGGAAATAAAAGGTAAAAATGTACTGTACTATAATGCAAATCACTTAATAATCTTTCAGCCTCTCCTGATTCCATTAATTCATCCATTCACTTATTCATTTTCCGTGTCTCTTTAATTGTATACAGCACAATTATTCCCTGCGCTATAAATACACTCCAGTTAGTATATTCATGTGTCTGTTTATTCAATTGTTCAGCTAGAGTGAGTAAGTGCGTGAGTGAAGGCGTGATTGTGAGTGAGAGTGTGTGTGGGTGTGTGTGTTTGTCATATACTTTATCTCTCTCTCTCTCTCTCTCTCTCTCAACGATAGCGCTTGTAAAATGTGAAACTCTATTTGACTTGCTTTTACATTACATTACGAAACGCTACAGAGAGAGAGAGAGAGAGAGAGAGAGAGAGAGAGAGAGAGAGAGAGAGAGAGAGAGAGAGAGAGAGAGAAATGTGTGTGTGTGTGTGTGTGTGTGTGTGTGTGTGTGTGTGTGTGTGTGTGTGTGTGTGTGTGTGTGGTGTGTGTGTGTGTGTGTGTGTGTGTGTGTGTGTGTGTGTGTGTGTGTCTGTGTGTGTGTTCCCCTCACTTCTCTTTCCCCTCATCTCTCATTCAGTTCACCTTTCCTCCTTCTCTTTCCTCCTGTTCCTCTTCTTTATTCCCTCTTTCCGTCTTCCTCTTTCTCTCCACCTCCTACCATTCATTTATCACTCAATTCATCACCATTCTCGCCTTTACTCCTCTTATTCACTTATCCCTGTCTGTCCATCTGTCTGTCCATCTGTCCTCACATCACATACATTACAACCAAACACTCAAACTTGGAAATTAATAAAAAAAAAACTTTTCACCAACACAAATTTACCTACCGTCTCTGTGTCTACCTGCCAGAGAGATTACAAACTCACCTGGACCACCATTACTAATTCATCCCTCCTTACCTGTACACACCTGCCTCAAGGGATAATTGCATTAGTTACCCCCTCCTTCACCTCTCCTTCCTCCACTCCACCGCGGGAAGGTCGAAGGGAAGTGAAAGGAGGGGAAATGTTTTAGCTGTAGACTTGGTGAGTACATGTGGAGATGGGTGGATGGATAAATGGATGGAGGGATGGATGTGGATGGATGGATGGATGGATAAATGGATGGAGGGATGGATGGATGGGTGTGTGGGTGTGTGGGTGTGTGGGTGTATAGGTAGGTAGATAGATAGATAGATAGATAGATAGTTTGATAGTTAGGTAGATAGATAAATGAATAAGTAGACAGCTAAACAGAGAGACAGACAGACAGATAGACAAACAGATACAGATTGATAGATAGATAGATAGATAGATAGATAGATAGATAAATAGACAGATGAATAGATAATTGGAACAATCATATTAACAAAAGAAAATGAAAAGAAAGAGAGAGAAAAATACGAGAATAAAGGAGGAGGAACAGCGTGAAGATGAAAAGAAGCAGAAGAAGAAAGAGGAAAAAAACAGAAAAAAGTTAGGAAGGATAAAAGAAAAAGAAAGAAAAGGAGAAGGAAGATAAAATGAAAGAAAAGGCGAGGAAGGATGAAAGGAAAGAGAAGAAAGAGAAATGACACAAAACCTCTCTCTCTCTCTCTCTCTCTCTCTCTCTCACACACACACACACACACACACACACACACACACAGAGATAATGCACACTCAATCCTTTTATCCTACAAAGATGTGCAGCAACAGAATTCTCAGCCTATCGCCACAGCTTATATAGGCCTACCAGATCTACACTAGGCCTAACCACAGCCCCGTCACAGCACAAAAAAGGCCTGTCACGTGTAAAGGCTAATGGTTCTCAGGCCTTCATTCTTAAACCATCACTGCTTTCCAAAGGCTATAGTTGAAGATACGTAAGCTTTTATTTAACCCCTTCAGTACCATGACGCATTTCTATATTCATTCTGGTTACTATTTGGTGATTTTATACAATTTCAGAAACTCATGTGGGGGATTAAAATAGTGAAGACTGTGGCCATTAATCTTCTGTCCTCCATAAACCCTTCCTAATGTCAATAAAATGGTCTAATCGCACATAAATCTCAAGGTGAAAATGTGTCCCAGTACTGAAGAGGTTAAGGGTAATTTTTTTTTTTTTTTTTATGGTTGTGGCCTTGGAAAATAATCGTGGTGAGAGAGCACAGTGTTTCTCAATTTGGACCTCAATCTTTTTCTGCCCATTTCTCGTTTTTCTTTTTTTTTTATTTGTGTGGACTCTCTTTCATTTCTTCGTGTGGACTCTCTTTCACTTCTTTCGTGTGGACTCTCTTTCATTTCCTTCGTGTGGACTCTCTTTCACTTCTTTCGTGTGGACTCTCTTTCATTTCCTTCGTGTGGACTCTCTTTCACTTCCTTCGTGTGGACTCTCTTTCATTTCTTTCGTGTGGACTCTCTTTCATTTCCTTCGTGTGGACTCTCTTTCATTTCATTCGTGTGGACTCTCTTTCACTTCTTTCGTGTGGACTCTCTTTCATTTCATTCGTGTGGACTCTCTTTCACTTCTTTCGTGTGGACTCTCTTTCATTTCTTTCGTGTGGACTCTCTTTCATTTCCTTCGTGTGGACTCTCTTTCACTTCCTTCGTGTGGACTCTCTTTCATTTCTTTCGTGTGGACTCTCTTTCATTTCCTTCGTGTGGACTCTCTTTCATTTCCTTCGTGTGGACTCTCTTTCATTTCCTTCGTGTGGACTCTCTTTCACTTCCTTCGTGTGGACTCTCTTTCATTTCTTTCGTGTGGACTCTCTTTCATTTCCTTCGTGTGGACTCTCTTTCATTTCTTCGTGTGGACTCTCTTTCATTTCTTTCGTGTGGACTCTCTTTCACTTCTTTCGTGTGGACTCTCTTTCATTTCCTTCGTGTGGACTCTCTTTCACTTCTTTCGTGTGGACTCTCTTTCATTTCCTTCGTGTGGACTCTCTTTCACTTCTTTCGTGTGGACTCTCTTTCATTTCCTTCGTGTGGACTCTCTTTCACTTCTTTCGTGTGGACTCTCTTTCATTTCCTTCGTGTGGACTCTCTTTCACTTCTTTCGTGTGGACTCTCTTTCATTTCCTTCGTGTGGACTCTCTTTCATTTCATTCGTGTGGACTCTCTTTCACTTCTTTCGTGTGGACTCTCTTTCATTTCATTCGTGTGGACTCTCTTTCACTTCTTTCGTGTGGACTCTCTTTCATTTCTCTCCCTAATCCCACACGTCAAAAAACAAGAGTATATACACGCCCACACTACAGAATCTTGGCATCGTTTAGAAGTGTATAACGTGTAACACCCCACCATGGTTCGCTTTGGCTGAGAACGACTGGGTTGGACTGTAGAATTGAATATTGTTAGAGAAATAAGGAGGAATGAAATGCTAGTGTGTGTGTGTGTGTGTGTGTGTGTGTGTGTGTGTGTGTGTGTGTGTGTGTGTGTGTGTGTGTGTGTGTGTGTGTGTGTGTGTGTGTGTTCTCTCACTTCTCCTTCCTCTTATCCCTCCTTCTGCTCTTCTCTTCCTCTTCTTCTTAATCCACCTCCTCTCTCTCTCTCTCTCTCTCTCTCTCTCTCTCTCTCTCTCTCTCTCTCTCTCTCTCTCTCTCTCTCTCTCTTTTCCTTTCTTCTCTCACTTGTACCTACCTTTCCCTCTCCTCTCCCTCTCCTCTCCCCCCCTCCTTTCCTTCAGTAATGAGGGACGCCTGACAGGTGAGGGCAGGTAATTAGTGATCGCGACACACCTGGCTCGCTCAACACGTGATAATGAGGGTACAAAAAATAAAAAATACTGGTAAAAACAGGTTCCAGAAATGTTGTGATGTTGGGAATGACTTTTTTTCATATTCTATTTCTATTTCTATCTCTATCTCTATTTCTATTTCTATTTCTCTTCTCCACGTGAAAATGAGGGAAGAATAAAGAAAATAATACTAAAAACAGATTAAAGAAGTGATGATGGGAATAACTTTTTTTCTTATTCTATCTCTATCTCTATCTCTATTTCTATTTCTCCTCTATTCTCAACTGTCGAAATGATGATTAATTCTTCTTTTGTGTTCCTTTGCACCCTCTCGCTAGACAAACATTTCTAACTTTCGAGACATTTATCCCTTTTTTTTTTTTTTTATTAGCTAATTCTTTCGGACCTGCATGGGGACTGGCGACTTAGTGGGCCTTTTTTTTTCATTCTATTTTGTCTTTAGCCACCTTTCCTCTCACATAAAAAAAAGATAAATAAAGAAAAAAATAACAATAATAACAATAACATTCTTCTTTTCCTTCCTTTTTATGCCAATTTATCAGTTTTTCTCAATTTTTCATTCGTTTATCAGTCAATTTGTTTTCTTCTTCCTCATTTTTATTTTCCTGTGAATATTTCTTTTCTTTTCTTTAGTATTACCGTTTTTTTCCTTTCCTTTCTTTCTATAAATTGTAAAAACATAAAAAAATTCGCCTAAACATTTCCATAAAGCCTGAATGAAGAGAAAGTGTGACCAGAGACTTGCTTGCTGTGTGTCAGAGGAGGAGGAAGAGGAGGAAGAGGAGGAGGATTAGGATTAGAAGGAGGAGGAGGAGGAGGAGGAGGAAAGAAAGTAGGAAGGATGAAAAACAAAAAAGAGGAAATGAATGCCAAGGAGGAGGAAGAATTCGAGGAGGAGGAGGAGGAGGAGGAGGAGGAGGAGGAGGAGGAGGAGGAGAAGGAGGAGGAGGGCTATCCACAGGTCTCCCACAAGTTTACCTTTAAGACCTCTGAACGAGAGAGAGAGAGAGAGAGAGAGAGAGAGAGAGAGAGAGAGAGAGAGAGAGAGAATCGCCTCGAGCACACACTTGGATCTACGCCTTAGTAATGCTTCATGTCTCTCTCTCTCTCTCTCTCTCTCTCTCTCTCTCTCTCTCTCTCCAAGAATTCAAATAATTTATCTACAAGACGGAAGGGAAACTAATTAATGTAGCAGGTCTGTCTGTCTGTCTGTCTGTCTGTCTATCTGTCTATTTGTCTGTCTGTTTGTCTGTCTGTCTAACTATCTATCTATCTGTCTGTCTGTCTGTATGTCTGTCTGTCTATATATCTGTCTGTCTGTGTCTGTCTGTCTGTCTATGTCTGTCTGTCTGTCTGTCTGTCTGTCTGACTGTCTGTCTTTCTGTATATCTCTCTATCTGTCTCTCTGTCTGTTTATCTATTTGTCTTTCGGTTATTTATCTGTCTGTCTGTCTGTCTGTCTGTCACGTACATTTAAAAAACGCTTAGGAAGTGGAAGAGGAGGAGGAGAAAGAAGAAGAGGAGGAGGAGGAGGAAGAGGAGGAGGAGGAGGAGGAGGAGGAGGAGGAGGAGGAGGAGGAGGAGGAGGAGAGGAGGAGGAGGAGGAGGAGGAGGAGGAGGAAGAAGAAGAAGAGGAGGAGGAGGAAGAGGAGGAGGAGGAGGAGGAAGAGGTGGAGGAGGAGGAGGAAGAGGAGGAGGAGGAGGAGGACATCTTTTAGCGTAATGATGAGTGGCAGTTGTCCATCTCTTCCTCTTCCTTCTTCTTCCTCTTCCTCTTCCTCTTTCTCTTTTACCTCTTCCATTTCCTCTTATTCCTCCTATTTCTCTCTTTCTCTTCCTTTATTTCTCTCTTATTGTTTCTTTAATGCACCCTCTCTCTCTCTCTCTCTCTCTCTCTCTCTCTCTCTCTCTCTCTCTCTCTCTGCTGCTGCTCTTATGTAACTATACAATTAGAGGAGGAGGAGGAAGAGGAGGAGGTATGGAGGTCAGGTCCGGCTAAGGAGGAGGAGGAGGAGGAGGAGGAGGAGGAGGAGGAGGAGGAGGAGGAGGAAGAAGAAGAAGAAGGTAAAAAGATAAGAAAATGAAGGAATAAGGGAAGAAAAGAAAGGAAGAGAGAAAATGAAAATAAATAGAGAGATAGAGACCAACAACAACAACAACAACAACAACAACAACAACAACAACAATTAATCCAACCTTATTAGAAAAAAAAAAAAAACATTGATATTTATTTATTTATTTATTCATTTATTCATTTATCTATTCATTCATTGCATTATTCAGCCTTTTCCTTTCCTTTCTTCTTCTTCTTTCTCTTTCTCCTTTCTTTTTTCATTTTCTCTTTTTTTCTTTTTAATCTTCCTACAGCAGGCTTTTCATGCAGTTTGACAGGCCATGCACGAGGAGGAGGAGGAGGAGGAGGAGGAGGAGGAGGAGGAGGAGGAGGAGGAGGAGGAGGAGGAGGAGGAGGAAGACAAAGATAAAGGGAGAGAGATGAAGTAAGAGGATTTATACGAGGAGGAGAGAAGAGGAAGAGAAAAGAGGAACGGAGAGAGGAAGGAAGGAAGGAAGGAAGGAAGGAAGGAAGGAAGGAAGGAAGGAAGGAAGGAAGGAAGGAAGGAAGAAATGAATGAATGAAGAAAGAAAGTAGGAAAAACGACCAAGAGAGACAGAGAGAAAGAGAGAGAGAGAGAGAGAGAGAGAGAGAGAGAGAGAGAGAGAGAGAGACGGCTATAAGATGTTGCACGCCTCATCACCGCCTCCATCCTGCGTCTGACACACACACACACACACACACACACACACACACACACACACACACACACACACACACACACACACACACACGTCTTCTTCTTCTTCTTCTTCTTCTTATTCAACAGCTGAATCAAAATAAAGACAGCTCAAAAGAAAGAAAGAAAGAAAATGAAAGAAAATGAAAAGAAAACCAAAGTCAAGGTCAGTAGAAGTTAGAGAGAGAGAGAGAGAGAGAGAGAGAGAGAGAGAGAGAGAGAGAGAGAGAGAGAGAGAGTTTGCTTTTACTGAATAACTTTCTTTATGCTAATTTTAAAGTTAATCCCTCGAGACGACACTCAGACTCTCTTTAAACTTTAATGCTCTCTCTCTCTCTCTCTCTCTCTCTCTCTCTCTCTCTCTCTCTCTCTTCTCTCTCTTCCTCTTCATCTTTCTCCTCCATCTCTCCTCCTCCTCCTCCTCCTCCTCCTCCTTATCCTCCTCATCCTCCTCCTCCTCCTCCTCCTCCTCCACCTCCTCCTCCTCCTCCTCCTCCTCCTCCTCCTCCTCCTCCTCCTCCTCCTCCTCCTTCACCTCCTCTTCCTCCTCCTTTTCCTCTTCCTCCTCCTCTTCAGTTCTCTCTTATCTTCTTTCCTTCCCTTTCTTGTTTTCGTTTTGCTACACAGACACACACACACACACACACACACACACACACACACACTCTCTCTCTCTCTCTCTCTCTCTCTCTCTCTCTAAGTTAAGATAC
The DNA here is from genome assembly GCF_017591435.1 of Portunus trituberculatus. Lineage (NCBI taxonomy): Eukaryota > Metazoa > Arthropoda > Malacostraca > Decapoda > Portunidae > Portunus > Portunus trituberculatus. The sequence continues at coordinate 14,961,929 of NC_059281.1, forward strand.
GAAACATTTTTCTATTCAAGATTTTCGAGAATTCAAAAATTTGTCTTCTTTTCCAAAATTCTGAAAATACAAAGATAAAATTTACTTATTTATTTATTTATTTATTTATTTATTTATTTATTTACAGTTCGATTCAGTTTTTCCCTTCTCCTTCTTCTTCTTCTTCTTCTTCTTCTTCTTCTTGTCCCTCTCCCTCCCCCCTCTCCCTTTCCCCTTTGTACTCACCTGAGGGCACAATCATCATCAGCATCAGCATCATCAGCAGCAGCAACACACTGAGGGCAGGATAATCAAGTCTTCTCCTCAGCCGCCACATGCTGCAACACACACCAACACACTCATTAGATGCTGCCCAGTGTGAGGGAAGAGTGAGGGGAGTGTGAGGGAAATATGAGGGGAATGTGAGGGAAATGTGAGGGGAAATGTGAGGAGAATGTGAGGGAAATGTGAGAGGAATGTGAGGGGAAATGTGA
>NC_059281.1:14969901-14972401 GCF_017591435.1 Portunus trituberculatus
ATTTTCCGAGGCTACAGAGACAACTAACAGGATTTCCAAGACAGTTTCTCCTTTTGATAAACTAAAAATCTTGCCAATCTATCACCAGAACCATAAAAATACCCTTAAAAATACGAGTATCTTCAACTGGAGCCTTTGGAAAGCGGTGATGGTGAGAGAGGAAAGCGTTTCAGAATACTGGTGCAAATGTCACACTGGCAAGCGGAAACAATATATGGACAAAGGTCTTAGCACATTTCCTTTTCCATCGAGTCATAAAGGTCATTGGTAGAGTTCCCAGCGGTGTGACAAAGGTCAGTATTTATAAACGCTTTGCTCTCTCACCATGACTGTTTTCGAAGACTAGAGACAGTTAGCGGGGTTTTCAAGAGTGTTTCTGCAATTAATAATGTAGAAATCTTGTCACTCTGCCTCTAGAACCATAAAAACATCCTTTAATATGCTTTGTTCTTTCATTATGACGATTTTTCAAGACGACAGAAATAATTAGCGGGGTTTTCAAGACTGTTTCTCCAGATAATAATGTAGAAATTTTGCCATTCTGCCTCTAGAACCGTAAAAACACCTTAAAAACACGTGTAAATTTAAATAAAGCCTTTTGAAATAGTGGAGATGAAGCACAGAAAGGTCAAGAATATTAGTCACATACACACGTACGCACATACACAGACATACACTCTGCCTCTAAAACCGTAAAAACACCTTAAAAATTTCGTGTAAAATTAATAAAGCCTTTTGAAATAGTGGAGGTGAAGCACAGAGAAGTTCAAGATTATGAGTCACACACACACACACACACACACACACACACACACACACACACACACACACACACACACAGTCCCCTTGCACCTCATTTCTTTCCGTTCCCTCTCCGTAAGATGCAACCCTCCCCTTCCCCTTCCCCTTCTTCTACCACACACACACACACACACACACACACACACACACACACACTTCTAAACCATCGTCTCGTCAAACATTCTGCCTCACATCTTTAAGTATCCGCATTTGTTACAGATTGACTTTCCTTCCCCGCCTCGCCTCGCCTCCAGGAACTGTGGCCTCCTTATTTCAACCTGCTCTTATTCTTTCCCATAAATCTTTCTTCAGTTTCTTTCCTTATTTTTTTTTCACTTCAGCCCCGTAAGGCATTCATTTCCCGTACGGTCAATGCTGCAGGGAATTATGGGTGGAAGAGAGAGAGAGAGAGAGAGAGAGAGAGAGAGAGAGAGAGAGAGAGAGAGAGAGAGAGAGATCCGTGTGTTTTGCTGCGGTTTTTCCTCTATTGTTACCCCGGAAAATACAGTCCAGGTTACCTTGTTAGGACAATAAGGTATGTTTTGCGCTCTCTCTCTCTCTCTCTCTCTCTCTCTCTCTCTCTCTCTCTCTCTCTCTCTCTCTCGTAGAAACATAAAGCAGCAGAGACTAAAATGATTAACAGAAAAAACAATGAGAGGCGAGGCAGAGACAGACAGACAGACAGACAGACAGACAGACAGACAGACACCACAAGGGAACACAAAGGAAGAGGGAGAGCCAAGGTACAGACAGCGGCATTAACCCCTTCAGTACTGGGAGACATTTTTACCTTGAGATTTGTGTACGATTAGACCATTTTGCTGACATTAGGAAGGGTCTATAGAGGTGAGAAGATTAGTGGCCACAGTCTTCACTATTTTAATCCCCCACATAGGTTTCTGAAGCTGCATAAAATCACCAAATAGTAACCTGACGGAATATGGAAACGCGTCATGGTACTGAAGGGGTTAAGAGGAGGAGGAGACACGCAGATTGGGAGTTGTGGTGCAGGTGTTGCCATCATGTATACCTCCTGTGGTGTTGAATTACCCTGTGTGTGTGTGTGTGTGTGTGTGTGTGTGTGTGTGTGTGTGTATGTCCTCTTCCTCTTCCTCCTCCTCCTTGAAAAACACAACTTTACCTGGCCTAAGAACTCAAACCAACTCCTGAAGCACGCCAGGTGAAGTAGCAGGTAACTAGGGCTGGCCAGGTGAGCTCAGGTGTGTGGATGGATGAGGAAAGGTGATGAAGAGGAGACGCTTAAGTGGAGAGAGCAAGAAGTGGAACGAGATAAGTGCTATACAGTGGAGAGAAGAGAAGAGAGAGAGAGAGAGAGAGAGAGAGAGAGAGAGAGAGAGAGAGAGAGAGAGAGAGAGAGAGAGAGAGGTTACATTCATATTTCTTCACTAGTTACACCCTTCACTCGAGGGAAAAAGGAGAGGAAGAGGAAATATAAAGGCAAGGAGGTTGGGAGGAAAAACGGAGGGGTGAAGGAAGCAAAGGAGGGAGGGAGGGAGGGAGGAAAAACGGGAAAACAGGCCCATTATACATAATAGATCTCTCTCTCTCTCTCTCTCTCTCTCTCTCTCTCTCTATCCTTCAGGCATAAAGCTGTATGAGAGAGAGAGAGAGAGAGAGAGAGAGAGAGAGAGAGAGAGAGAGAGAGAGAGAGAGAGAGAGAGAGAGGAATACAAAGGTT
>NC_059281.1:14987401-14994901 GCF_017591435.1 Portunus trituberculatus
GATGTTGCAGATCAGAGCGGACACTGTGGTGAGGTCCAGGGAGGCGTCTTGTTGCTGGAGGAGGCGGTGGCGGCGGCGGTGCAGGCCGGGGTACATGTGCTTGTTGATCTCCTCCATGTAGCTCCTCGCGATGTTGAGGAGATTGAGGGCGTCCATTTTTTTCTCCCTCTCGTCGTTAAGTATCACTGATTCCCCAAAGTCCACGAGGTACACAGTGACCTGCTCTGTGTCCCCCGCGGCCTGCACCATTATGTTCCTTTGGTGGACGTCCCCGTGGCTCACTCCCAGGGCATGCATGCGAATCAGTATGCGACAAGCCTTCTGCAGCGACGCCAGGAAGGTTCGGGCAGTGCGGGGCGTGCGGAAGGCCTCAAGCTGCTCCCCGGGGCAGTACATCATGACCAGGGCCTGCGGAGGGGAGTCCGTCACGCCGTACAGCCTGGGCACGCCCGCCACGCCCTGTAAAATCTGAAGCACCACAGCCTCCGCCAGCATGGACTGCGGCGGGCGGATGTTGAGGGAGTTAAGGACCTTGTAAGCCACGGGGACGCGCCGCGGGCTACGCAGAGTGAGTAAACCCAGATACACGGCGCTGTGGTACCCCTTGCCTATCTGCCTCAGCCTCTTCACCCTCGCCCACGCCACCTGCGGCACCTTCCCCCACAGACTCGGCGGCACTTGTCCAAAAATGGTGATTGATTTCAGCTGTTGATTTCCTCGCCGGGAAATTTTTCTTTTTTCTTCTTTCGCTTTTTTTTCACGATAATGGAAGGTTTCGTGGTGGTGGTGGTGGTGGTGGTGGTGGTGGTGGTGTAAGTCTGGCTCTTCTGGTGTTCCTTCCTTCATTTATTTAGTGCAAGCCGCGGTAAGCCTCATGGATTAGTGAGTGTGTTCTGAGTACTGCAACACTCCCGGGAAGCAAGGCCCTCTGCTGCCTGGCTTTTTGTGACTCGGGCTCATCTCATACCTGCCTTCCTCTTCTTCTTTTTCTTCTTCTTCTTCTTCTTCTATAACAGCTTACACATGTAAAAAAAAAAAGTAGCGAACTGCATGATAAAAAAAAGTAGTAGTAGTAGTAGTAGTAGTAGTAGTAGTAGTGTAACAGAAGATTTGACTGAGTGAGTAGTTAACTAAGTAGTAGCCGTAGAAGCAGCAGCATCAGGAGCAGTGGTGGTGGCGGCAGTGATTGATGGAGTGATGGCAGTAAGAGTACCAGCAAGAACAAATGCCCCAAAAATGCCAATAGCACCGCAACTAACCCCATTAAAGTCCTCAGCGGCATTAAGTAGCCATTACCGTCCCCGCCGCCTCGCCGCACCACGCTGCCTGCCTCGCTGTGAATAATTGAGGCCGTATGAATTATTACCGACGCGCGAGAGGAGACAGGAGGAGCAGGAGTGAGCGGACAGGCAGCAGGACGGGGCGAGCAGACAGCAGGGCGCCCTTGGGAGAAGACAAACAGCGCTACTCACACACCCCTCAGGAACAGGAAGGCTTTTTTTTATTGTTGTACTTAGGGAGTATCGCCTCAGTGGGGTCTTTTCTCATGTATTTGTGTTGCGTTAATGTTTTCCATTCGTAGAATTTTCAATTGTTGTATTTAGGGAGTGACGCCTCAGTAGGATCTTTTCTTCATATATTTGTGTTGTTCTAAGTCTTTGTGTAAGGATATGGAGAGCCACGTTAATATTTTCAATTCGTAGACTCATTTTTCAGTTTTTTATTTATTTGTATATCTATTTATTCATTTACTTTTTTTTTTTTTTTATCTAGGGAGTGATACCTCAGTTGGTCTTTTCTTCATGTATTTGTGTTGCTCTAAGTCAGTGTGTAAAGAAATGGATAGCCATGTTGATATTTTTCATTGGTAGATTCATTTTTCATTGTTGTGTTTAGGGAGTATCGCCTCAGTGGGTCCTTTGTCCTTTCTTCATGTACGTGTGATGCTCTAACCCATTCTCACTTAAAGATACACAAGATACACATAGCTACGTTAATATTTTCCACTGGTAGATTAATTTTTCATTGTTGTGTTTAGGGAGTGACACTTCAACTGGTCCTTTCACGTATTTGTGTTGCTCTTAACCATTCCCACACAAAGATACACAAAGGTACCTCAAAATTTACCATCCCTACATTTGTATATTTAGCTTTTTTTTTTTTATCTTTTCAATTGTTGTATTTAGAGAATGACGCCTCATTTAGTCCTTTTTTTCACTTATTTATGTTGTTCTTAATTATTCCCACACAAAGATACACATAGCTACGTCTAAATTTTCCATCACTACATTTTTTTTATTTATTTATACCATGTGGGCTTTTCACGGGAATTTCTGGGCTAAAGGGGGTACTTTTTGGGGTACCTCCTATCTCAAAGCCCACCCGCTAGGAAACCGTTGCCCCGAGTGAGGAAGCCCAACCTACACTCGGACCGTGGACAGGATTCGAACTCGTGCGATTGGAGACCCCTCGAACCCCAAAGCACGCATGGTTCCACTGCACCATTTTTTTTTTCCATCTTTTTAATTGTTGTATTTAGGGAATGACGCCTCAGTTGGTCCTTTTTCCACGTATTTGTGTTGCTTTTAACCATTCCCACATAAAGATCTACATAGTTGTCAAAATTTACCATTCCTACATTTGTATAATTAACTTTTCTTCATTTTTAATTGTTGTATTTAGAGAACGATGCCTCAATTGGTCCTTTTTCCACGTATTTGTGTTGCTCTTACCCATTCTCACACAAAGACACACATAGCTACATCTAAATCTTCTATTCGTAAACTAGAATATTTATCTTTTTTTCGTTTTTTATTGTCATATTTAGAGAATGACGCCTCAGTTGGTGTTTATTTTTTTCATGCATTTGTGTTGCTTTTAACTATTCCCACACAAAGACATACATAGGTGCAACAAAATTTTCCATTCCTAGATTTATTCATTCATTTATCAGTGTATTTTGGGAATGGCGCCTCAGTTGGTCCTTTTTTTTTCATGTCCTCGTGTTGCTCTTAACCTGGCATGTCAAAATTTTCCATCCGTAGATTTCTGTATCTATTTTCTTTTTTTCATTAGGATCTGGGACATTGCCTTTCCAATAGTATCCGCCTGACGTCTTCCCTGAACCCTCATGCTTTTAATCTTCTGCTCCTCGTAACATTTTCCTAAACATTCTGCACAACATATTCTCGTCTTGCATCCAATCTCTGCCTGCTTCTCTTCCTTCCTCCTTCACTGCCCAGAAATTGTACGTTCTTCAAGTCATCTATTCTGCTTGTCTTCTTTCCATCTCTTCCTTCTTTTTCATTTTACTCATTTCTTTATTCTGTTCTAAGTCTATTTTTCTTACTTTTAATCTCTTCCTGCTTCTCTTCCTTCATCCTTCACTGCCTAGAGATTCAATGTTCCTCCTTTCATTTATTCTCCTTGCTTTTTTTTCAATATCTTCCTTTTCATTACATTAAATTCTATTTTTTTATTCTGTTCTACGTTAATTTTTCTTACTTTCAATCTCTTCCTGGTTATTTTTTCTTTTTTTTTTAATACTTTTCGTCCTTCATACATTATGCATCATCTTTATATTGAATCACTTCGTCTTTTATTTATTTTTTTTTTTTTCATTCAGTTTGTCGTCTTGGCTTCAACATCTTCCTAGTTCTCTTTATTTTTCTTCGTCAATTTGTAAAGGTTTCGATATCTCGTCCTTATAATCTACTGCTTGTTTACTTTCAATCTCCTCCTTCCTTTCTTCAGTTCAATTTCCAACGTTGTTTTTTTTTCATATTATTTTAGTGTTTGGGTTCAGGATTTGCTGTTTACTTTCTATCTGTTCCTTTCTACCATTCGGCTGATAAAGGGTTGTTTTTGTATCGAGAGAGAGAGAGAGAGAGAGAGAGAGAGAGAGAGAGAGAGAGAGAGAGAGAGAGAGAGAGAGAGAGAGAGAGAGAGAGAAAACAGGACAAAAAGACAGACAAACAGAAAGACAGGCAAACAGAGACCAAAACACACACACACACACACACACACACACACACACACACACACACACACACACACACACACACACACACACACACACACACACACACACACACATCACATAAACAGACACAGCAGAGAGAGAGAGAGAGAGAGAGAGAGAGAGAGAGAGAGAGAGAGAGAGAGAGAGAGACAGAGAGAGACAAACAGACAGAGAGAGACAAACAGACAGAGAGAGACAGAGAGAGAGAGAGAGAGAGAGAGAGAGAGAGAGAGAGAGAGAGAGAGAGAGAGAGAGAGGTGGGGGGGTAGGGTAGGGAAACATCAAAGATATAGGGAAACCAGAGTCAAAGGCAGGAAAGGGAGGGGGAAAAAAGGAGAAAGGGGAAAAAAAGACTCTGGGAAATTGGATTCAGAAGTTAAACAATGTGGAAAGTTGGAAGGGGGAAAAAATGAAAAATGGACGAAACAAATAAAAAAAAATGTATAGGGGAGATTACGAAAAGAAAAGAAAAAAAATGAAATAGAGAGAAACTAAATAAATAAAAAGAAAAAAATCAATATATAGAAATAGAAGAAAGAAAGGAAGAAGGAAAGGAAGGAAAAGTAAAAAAGGAGAGAGAAATGATAGAGAAAGAAGAGAACCAGAGAGAAAGACAGTATGGATGAAAGAAAGAGAGAGTGAGAGAAAAAAAGAGAGAGAAAGTAAAGGAAAACAAGGGAAGATTAAAAAGAAAGGTATCTCTCTCTCTCTCTCTCTCTCTCTCTCTCTCTCTCTCTCTCTGTGTGTGTGTGTGTGTGTGTGTGTGTGTGTGTGTGTGTGTGTGTGTGTGTGTGTGTGTGTGTGTGTGTGTGTGTGTGTGTGTGTGTGTGATCAGAGAGAGAGAGAGAGAGAGAGAGAGAGAGAGAGAGAGAGAGAGAGAGAGAACAGAAAAACAAGGAAAGATAAAAAAGAAAACCATCAATCTCTCTCTCTCTCTCTCTCTCTCTCTCTCTCTCTCTCTTGCCATACCTGCCTCCTGATTGCTCCTAACCACATGTAATTGCCCTTGGCCTTCTTAACCCCCCTCCCCCTACCCCTACAGTGACCCAACCCCCTCCCCCCACCCACCCGTACACCCGTCCACCAACTGAGAGGCAATGAAGGTAACACAGAAATATTGACTAGATTGAGTGCCATTGTTATTGCTGCTGATACTCTGCTTGGTGGTGGTGGTGGTGGTGGTGGTGGTGGTGGTGGTGGTGGTGGTGTTGGTATGACATGCAGGGAAGGATTAAGTGATGTGACTCAAGGACTGATATGTATGAAGTGAAGGGAAAGGAGTGGATATGAAAAGGAGATGAGAAGAAATAAGATGAGTTTTAATGGTTTAGGTTAGGTTTGGTTAAGGTTAGGTTAGGTAAGGTTAGGTTTGGTTAGATTAGGTTAGGTTAGGTAAGGTAAGGTAAGGTTAGGTTAGGTTTGGTTAAGGTTAGGTTGGGTTAGGTTAGGTTAGGTTTGGTTAAGGTTAGGTTGGGTTAGGTTTAGTTAGGTTAGGTTAGGTTTGGTTAAGATTGAGGTGAGGTTAGATGTATAATTTGAAGGAAAACAGAGGTATGTGGAAAAGAGATTACAGGAAATAAGATGAGATTTAATGGTGTAGGTTAGGTTAGGTTAAGTTAGGAAACAAGATAAGATTTAAATAGATAAAAAGAAAGAATAATGAAATCCTAGGTAAATACACACATACACATACACAGTTACACACACACACACACACACACACACACACACACACACACACACACACACACACACACACACACACACACAAAACCAGAAAAATAAATAAAAGAAAACAATATGAATAAAAAAATACCCGAAACAAACATATAAAAAAAACTTCACCAACACAAACGAACACAAACAAAAAAAACACAAATGCAGTCCACCACCACCACCACCACCACCACAACCTTATCACGCCCTACATTTCCGTCTCCTTCTGACTGAGGCAACATTTGTGAGGGGAAAATGAGAGGGAAAAATTGTAAAGGGAATTTGAGAAAAAGAGAGGAAAATAGTCTCTTATTATTTATGTATGAGAGAGAGAGAGAGAGAGAGAGAGAGAGAGAGAGAGAGAGAGGGCTGCGAGTTAACATGTACTTTCGGTGATTAATATTCTCTCTCTCTCTCTCTCTCTCTCTCTCTCTCTCTCTCTTGATGCATTTAAACCATCGATCTAAACTGTAATACTGACCTCCTTCTCCTCCTCCTCCTTCTCCTCCTACTCCTCCTCCTCCTCTTCCTCCTCTTCTTCTTCCTCTTCTTCTTCTCCTCCACCTTCCTTTCTTCTTTTCAAAACCTCTTCTTTGTTTACGTTCAGTTTCAATGTGTGTGTGTGTGTGTGTGTGTGTGTGTGTGTGTGTGTGTGTGTGTGTGTGTGTGTGTGTGTGTGTGTGTGTGTGTGTGTGTGTGTGTGTGCCAGTATTCTCGCTTCACTAGTCACTTTCATATACAAAAGCATAGATACACACACACACACACACACACACACACACACACACACACACACACACACACACACACTGCAGAAAATTGAAAAATGTAAAAAGAGAAAAAAGAAAAGTGAAATCCATCAGTGAAAATAAAACGAGCGAGCAAGCGAAAGAGAGAGAGAGAGAGAGAGAGAGAGAGAGAGAGAGAGGAGAGTTCGTGTAATCGATTCCCTCCACCTCTGCCTCATTCATTCTCTCTCTCTCTCTCTCTCTCTCTCTCTCTCTCTCTCTCTCTCTCTCTCTCTCTCTCTAGCCTTATAAACAAACAATGTTGCCTCGCTCTCTGGTTCTTTATCTAATTAGCTGAGACTAGTGACCGTTAAACCAAGATAACAGCCCCATTGGGATGAGTGGTACGAGTAGTAGTAGTAGTAGTAGTAGTAGTAGTAGTAGTAGTAGTAGTAGTAGTAGTAGTAGTAGTAGTAGTGGTGGTGGTGGTGGTGGTGCTATTGGTAGTGGTAGTAGTAGTGGTAGAAGTAGTAGTAGTAGTGATAATAATAATAATAGTAGTAGTAGTAGTAGTAGTAGTAGTAGTAGTAGTAGTAGTAGTAGTAGTAGTAGTAGTAGTAACACAAAAAAAACATATTGGAAAGTCAAGAAAAAAACAACACAAAAATATATGTAAATGAAAGGAAGAAAAAGTTGTAGTAGTCGTAGCAGTTGTAGTAGTAGCAGTAATAGTAGTAGTAGTAGTACCACCACACCACCACCACCACCACTACCAGAAGACGTGTTTCTCATCATCGGAGGGCGTGGTTGGATCTGGTGGTGGTGGTGGTGGTGGTGGTGGTGTTCCTGCGTCTATCTGATCACCCAGGCATCTCTCAGCCCAGCACGCCACAGCACGCCTGGGATTCGAGGCCGTCTACATGATGTCCAGATGAACAGATAAGGAAAGGGAGAGTAAGCCAGTGGTCCAGATGCGTCAGAGATCAAAGGGAATGACTTACTTTTTTCCCACGGTTCTTTTTCATCTAAGCCTAT
>NC_059281.1:15002401-15009901 GCF_017591435.1 Portunus trituberculatus
GGTGATCATCTGATGCTTTGTGTTACATGACTTCCAAGTATAAAGAGAACAAAGGGATTTAAAAGAGGAATACGGAACTGACCCTTTCAATTATTTTCTTTCTTCAACTACAAAGCATTATGAATGACACTAATTTTTTGTTCCACTTTACTGTCACCTCTAAACATTAATAAGAGAATAAAGGGATTTAAAAAAGGTATACTAGACTAACCATTTCATTGTTATTTTCTTTTTCACCCATTAAGCACTATGAGGTACTAATTCTTCTTGTTCCACGTTACTTTATATATATATATATATATATATATATATAGTTTTTACGTCCGGTTTCCCTATTATATTAGAGCTAGGACGGTGCTTCCGGACAGAGAAATCAGGAGGACTTTGATTTTGGCATTTGGGAACCGTTACCCCGAATGGATGCCCTTCCTAACCTCGGACCGTGGCCAGAGGATTCGAACCTGTGGGCTTGAGAACTCTGTGGCCCACAAAGCGCGCGTGGTCACACTGCACCACGGCGGCCCCCTCTTGTTCCACGTTAGTCACCTCTAAAACATTACCCAGAGAACAAAGGGTTTTCAAAAGGTATACTGGACTAACCCTTTCATTGTTATTTCTTTTTTCTACCACTAAGCACCATCAGACAATTCCTTTTATTCCACGTTACTGTCACCTCTAAAACATTAACCAGAGAACAAAGGAATTTAAAAGAAGTATACTGGACTAACCCTTCCACTGTTATTTCTTTTTCAACCACTCAGCACGGCGAGATACTAATTCTTCCTGTACCACGTTACTGCCGCTTCTAAGACATTAACTAGAGCAACCTTCTCACTGCTATTTCCTTTTTTTCAACCACTAAGCAAAATGCGACACTAATTCTTCTTATTCCAAGCTACTACCACTTCTACACCATTAACTGGAAACTACAAAACACATCATGATACGCCCACTTTCTTTCTTGTGGACGTTAGAACATAAGAATATAGGAAAACGAGAGAAGCTGCTAGAGATTGCCAGGCCTACACGTGGCAGTCTCTTATGAGCAAAGCGACGAGTTCCATCTATCTTCCCTGTCCTTAAGTTTATCTAATCTTTCAAAGCTCCCCATACCTCAGTGACTTCAACCTCTTCAGTACCATGACACGTTTTCCTATTTATTCTGCTTACTATTTGGTGATTTTATACAGCTTCAGAAACTTGTGGGGATAAAAATAGTGAAGACTCTGGCCATTTAATCTTCTGGCCTCCATAGACCCTTCCTAATGTAAACAACACCGCCTAATCACACCCAAAACTCAAGGTAAAAATGCGTCCCAGTGCTGAAAGGGTTAATGTCCTCTAATGCATAAAACAGCTAAAGGGTGAGGATAGGTGGAAGTAAGTGGAGGTGGATTAGAAAGGGACAGCCGAGTGGAGGGCTGGTGGACTCTTGCAGCTTCCTTTGTTATGTTCTGTGGATGTAAAGTTGGAGTCAGTGGAGTGAGTTTGTCCCGCAGCCTCGCCATGACAGGTATTGGTTATCGCATGTGTCAGCCTCACCTGCTTCAGCCTGTTACCTGTTGCCACCATTAATCTTACGCCTCTATGGACAAAGCTAATTCTCTCTTTCTCTCTCTCTCTCTCTCTTTTCTTGCGTCACTATCAATACATCTTAGACAAATCCAAAAGTATCAGACACACACACACACACACACACACACACACACACACACACACACACACACACACACACATGCTTCTTTTTCCTGCGAGCTCTCGGCAACAGATGGAAGCTAAGAGAGGAGGAGGGAGGGAGGGAGGGAGGGAGGGAGGGAGGGAGGAAGGAAGAAGAGGAGGAAGGAAGAGGAAGAAGAGGAAGAAGAAACATGTGCCGTGTCCCAAACTTCTTTCCTCCCTTCCCCCCATCTCCTCCCCATTTCTATCCTATCTCCCTCCCCCCCTTTCTTCATCCCTCCCACCATCACCACACCTCTTACCGTCATCTGGAGAGACTCACAACCGCCCTCCTCTCTCTCTCTCTCTCTCTCTGCTCCCAAGTTAAGACGGACACACACACACACAGCTGCGAGAAAGTTACAAGTGTATTCGGAGCTCTAAGAGGATTCGAACGTTGCTTCATTATAAAAAGTTCGAGTACTGAAGTTTCGTTTCCTTCTTGTGTGCTTCGAAACTTTAGCTCGCGTGAGTACTGTCGTGGTTTTCTTTCTTTTTTTTTCATTTTCTTTTTTATGGATTAATTTATTCGGTGCAGCTTCAGTCTTCCTCTTTTTCTCGTTCTCGTTATCTCTCTCTCTCTCTCTCTCTCTCTCTCTCTCTCTCTCTCTCTCTCTCTCTCTCTCTCTCTCTCTCTCTGGTATGATTTAATTAGCACGAAGGCTCTTACGTTCCTTTTTGAGTGACAGAGGCGGACCCTTCTCAGTATTCTAATTAAGCGAGTGTTGGTAATTTACTTATTTCTCACCTTGGCTTCTCTCCGGGTGTTATTACCTGGCTTCACCCTCCTCCCTCCCCCTCCCTCAGCCTCCCCAGGGCTTCACACAAAGACCGTGCAAAGTGATAAAGTGTGTGTGTGTGTGTGTGTGTGTGTGTGTGTGTGTGTGTGTGTGTGTGTGTGTGTGTGTATTGTTGCTATTTTTCAAGATAGCAGCTATTGTTGATGAACGACAGTGATATGAAGAACAGCAGCAACCATAACAACAACAACAGCAACAGCAGCAGCAGCATTAACAACAACAATAAAAATAATAATAATAATAATAATAGTAATAATAATAATAATAATAATAATAATAATAATAATAATAATAATAATAGTTTATTATTCAGTGTATGAAGTCTTGGTAGAACATTCCTTGTCGTATGTGGGGACGTCATGATTTGACAACACACACACACACACACACACACACACACACACACACACACACACACCACTATCAGTGTCGGGCGTCACACAGCGGGCACGTGAGGGGGCAGGGCACGGCGTGGCGCGATGATAAGCGGGCGGCGTGGAGGTCACCACTAGTAGTTCTGGCCGGGGTGATAGGGCACCGGCTCAGGGCTGTACGCAGGGAGGGGCGAGGCCAACACGGAGCATGGGTCGCTGGGCAAACCGGCATCTTCCTGCGGGGCGTACATGATGTCCAGCACCTGCAGGCCCGCCATGAGTAGGAAGCCGCCCACCAGGCCCAGCATCTTGACGGTGGGGTTGTTGGGATCGCCGCGCTCCCGCTCCAGGATCTCGCAGAAGGTGACGTAGAGCAGCGTGCCGGCAGACAGGCCGTGCAGCACCGTGGGCACCAGCAGCCCCGCCGCCGTGGTCTGCGTGGTGAGGGACACCAGCAGCGTGCCGGCAAGGCCCCCCAGCGGCGAGGCCACGGAGAAGATGGTGAGAGACACGAAGAAAGCGACGCGGGACACGTCAGTGCTGAGGAGCTCCATGGCCATGCAGAAGGCGATGATAAGCTTGTGTGCCGACAGCGCGCCGAACAGCATCCACACCTCCTTGTTAGAGTGCACCAGGCCCAGCGCCAGCCCCTCCATGATGCTGTGCAGTGACAGAGCCACGACCACCATCACAGCGCGCAGCGTCGCCACCTTCCCCTCCGCCGCTGCCGCCGTCACAGCCACTGCCGCTCCTTCCTCCTCCTCCGGCAGGAACTTCTCCAGAGTGGCGTCGTCCCCATCAATAGCCGTCTCCTTCACGCGGGGCCTTGCTGGGGACGGGGCGGAGTCAGCTTGCAGGGGACCCAGGTGGCTGTGGCCGTGGCCGTGGCTGTGCCCCCCGTCACCCGCGCCGCGCCCCAGGCAGGAGTGCACCACCTCCTCCACCACGTATACGAAGAAGAAGCCCAGACACACCACCAGCTCCGTCATGGGGTAGGCCATGTCGGGGATGAAGCCCTCGGTGGCGGCCTTGTGGAAGGAGTCCCTGGTCTCGGGCAGCAGGTGCAGGAACACGGTGGCCAGCAGCACGCCGCCACCAAAACACAGGCATCCGCTCATGAACATCTGTGGAGAGGCGCCGCGTCACCCCACCACTACCACCACCACCCCCACCATCATCCCACACACACAACCGTCTTACACTCTTCCTCCTCCTCCTCCTCCTCCTCTTCGTCCTCCTGCTCTACCTGCTACCTTCTTCCTTGTCCTTGTCCTCGCTTTCCTCCATCACCAAAAAGGAACACAAAGAAAGACCAAACAACAGCAAACCAACTGACCTTTACAGAACTGTGATAATCTGTATACTTCTCCCTCTCCTCCTCTTCATACTACACTACTACTACTATACTCTACTACTACTACTACTACTACTACTACTACTACTACTACTACTACTATTACTATTACCACTACTACTACCACTACTACTACTGCCCACCTCCTTTTCTTCCCCATTCACTACAATCATGCTACAATTAATAACTTCCTTTTCTGTTACCATAAACCCTCCTCCTCCTCCTCCTCCTCCTCCTCCTCCTCCTCCTCCTCTTCCTCTTAATATTTCTTCACGTTCTCAAAATAATTCATGGTGTAATTCTTCCATTCTAACGAGGAGGAGGAGGAGGAGGAGGAGGAGGAGAACAAGGAAGAGGAGGAGAAGGAGAGTACGATCATCCTTCGCTCACCTCCTCCTCCTCCTCCTCCTCCTCCTCCTCCTCCTCCTCCTATCGATGATCCAAGATGGCGACGGTGTGAGGGTGTGGTGGGGGGGGGGCAGGGGAGGAGGAAGGGGAAAGGATATTGCTGAGTCCTTTCTTTATGTAAAATTGTTTTTTAACTATTTTCTTCCTTTTCCTCCTCCTCCTCCTCCTCCTCCTCCTCTTTTTCCAGCACAATTTCCTACCGGCTATATATAATAGAGGAAGAGGATGAGGATAGGGAGGAGGAGGAGGAGGAATACAAAGGAATACGAAGGAAAGCCAAACAGCAACAGACCTCTTGGTCCTTTCGAGGCTAGAGGAGGAGGAGGAGGAGGAGGAGGAGGTAGAGGAAGTAAAACAACAACAACAACGAGAGAGAGAGAGAGAGAGAGAGAGAGAGAGAGAGAGAGAGAGAGAGAGAGAGAGAGAGAGAGAGAGAGAGAGAGAGAGAGAGAGAGAGAGAGAGACAACAGACACACACACACACACACACACACACACACACACACACACACACACACACACACACACACTTCACACCCGAGAAAAAAAATTAAATAAAACAAACACTAATGAATAAAAAAAGTAGTAGTAGTAGTAGTAGTAGTAGTAGTAGTAGTAGTAGTAGTCACCATGATACCCAGGTTCTAGGTAGTTACACCAAAGATGCGCTTGGGTGGTGATATGGGCCCTAATATGAGCACCACTATAAATAAAACTGCCTGCGCCACTAATGGGTGTAATCTTAACAGCGCTTGCAAGTTACCTACAGGCGCTATAACCCACAACATTAAAAAAGTAGTAGTAGTAGTAGTAGTAGTAGTAGTAGTAGTAGTAGTAGTAGTAGTAGTAGTAGTAGTAGTAGTAGTAATAATAGTAATAGCAGTAGTAGTAGTAGTAGTAGTAGTAGTAGTAGTAGTAGTAGTAGTAGTAGTAGTACCGACCTTCATTCCATTTTGCCTGAGTGCTTTTGCCGCCACTCTGCGCACGAGGACAGGCAGGAAGCAGGCACTGAGGGTTAGCACTGTCATCAGCACGAGCACGATGCATTTGGTAGCCAGGAGGGACAGCATGGTGGTGGTGGTGGTGGTGGTGGTGGTGGTGGTGGTTAAGTGATACGAGTGAGTTAAGGAAAGGATGTATAAACTTTGTGTGTGTGTGTGTGTGTGTGTGTGTGTGTGTGTGTGTGTGTGTGTGTGTGTGTGTGTGTGTGTGTGCCGCTCCTCCTCTCTGTTCCTTCCTTGCTATAAAAAGAAAAAAAGAACTTTGTGGTAATAATAATAATAATAATAATAATAATAATAATAATAATAATAATAATAATAATAATAATAATAACAAAGATATATAGAAATAATAATAACAACAACAATAGTTATCTGTTATTAGTTTAGACATTCTCTCTCTCTCTCTCTCTCTCTCTCTCTCTCTCTCTCTCTCTAATGGCTTTGGTAATGGACCGGAAAAGGATCAAGGCAAAGCACGAGCACACACACACACACACACACACACACACACACACACACACACACACACACACACACACACACACACACAGAGGAGTACACATATAACATAATAAAAAAAGGTCATACAAACAAGAGAAAAATAGAAAACGGAACAGTTTAATTAAAAGGATAAAGAAAAAAAAATAAAGATGAGAGAATTACCTGTGTGTGTGTGTGTGTGTGTGTGTGTGTGTGTGTGTGTGTGTGTGTGTGTGTGTGTGTGTGTGTGTGTAAGGTCGCGCGGTAATTGGCGGTATTCAAGGGATGTATGATATAAAGTGAATTTGTCATACGAGGAAGTTTTGTTTCCTGAAAAGTTGATGGGGAGCTTGTGAATACTTAACGAGAGAGAGAGAGAGAGAGAGAGAGAGAGAGAGAGAGAGAGAGAGAGAGAGAGAGAGAGAGAGAGAGAGAGAGAGAGAGAATCACGCGGAGTAAACACACGACATTGAACTCGAAGTACTGATAACACACACACACACACACACACACACACACACACACACACACACACACACACACACACCTATCTAAACACAATATACAACCTTAACATACATAAACACATAGAAAGCGCTAACCAGACACGCAACACACACTACAGAACACACTACACAGAACACAGTGTTGCTAAACCTCCTCCGTACCATGACGCGTTTCCATATTTATTCTGTTGACTGTTTGGTGACTTTATACAGCCTCAGAAACTTATGTGGTGATTAAAATAGTGAAGACTGTGGCCATTAATCTTCTGACCTCCATAGACCCTTCCTAATGTCAATAAAATGGTCTAATCACACTCAAAACTCGCGGTAAAAATGCGACCCAGTACTGAAAGAGTTAAAAACCACGTGTTAGGATTAGCATTGATGTTTGTAATAGTGTGAAAGTAGCGATAGGAAGAAAGTTTGGAGTAGTTAGATGAAAAGGAAGGTTGGATAATAGAAGGTAGTTAATGTTGGATGAAATATGGATAATTATTACATTTAGATTAGGAAAAATGCGATGTTTGAGGTTATTATGTTGGATAAAGAGTTGTTACTTTAGATTGTTGGATAAAATGTTTGTTATTCAAGTTAATTTGTTAGTTTAAATTAATGGATAAAAGTGTGTTTTCTAATTAAAGTTCAGTTGGATAAAAGGATCGAATTGTTGGATAAAAAATGTTACTCTTAATGACTAAATAGGATAAAAAACAATATGGAGATTCAGAATAAAAAAATGAAAACCGTGTTATTTTAGGTTTAGCTGGATAAATGTGAGTTTTAATTCTTGTTCAGGTTCTTGGATAAAAATTAAATAAAAGTTGGATAAAAAGAAAGTACGTTGTTGCTCACGATTAA